>NC_069507.1:177325502-177415502 GCF_027579735.1 Bombina bombina
GAGCATAAACTGTTTTAAAAGGAGATGAAAATGACACATTAACTTCAATACATTATTTCCATCTAAAATGGTTTATCAAAACATAAATATCTTTTATTCTTAATGTCTGCTAAATAAATTAGAAACTATCATTTGCTGAACCTTCTGATTTGCTCTTTTATTAAACACAGTTTTACTCCATATAGCCAATCAGCAACCAGGCTTTCCAGCCTCAACCTAGTCCCTTTAACCTCTTAGCTGCCAGGGACAAATGCAATGCAATGTTAGGTTAAACTTGAAAGTTGTTTTGTTTTTTTTGTACCACACGTTGAGAAAATTGCCTGCATTCACTTCTTAGTTTACTATATTTATATATAATTTTATCACATTAAAGGAGTCATCTGTCACCTGCATATAAAATCTGCATCATAGTTATTAAACTAAGAAAGTCTGAAACCAAAAATGGTAGAGGACACCTAATTCAGAGACACATGTGGGTACTGGAAACAATCTTCTGGTTCACTGCTCTGTTTGCCCTGCATATGGGAAATCTGGCCCCTTTAATAGAAAAGAGAACTGAAATAATGATGAGGCAGAACAAAATGCTGCATCTTAAATCAAATTCTAACACCATCTACCTACTATAGACTATACAGTATGTCAACATGTAATATGAATTCAAACGGTTTCCCTGATGCAGCCCAGACTTGCTGTGTAATGCTTTGTGCAGTCACTAATACATAGGCAAAAAGTAAGCGTTCCTATCAGGGCAATGTCTTGCTGAAGATTTACTACGGATCAATGACACCTTAATGTTATATTGTTTCTAAGTAACCCTAAATGCATTGTACTGCATTGTAAAACCTTCATTACTGTTGTCCTCCTAACACCCCACTGATCACAGCATGAGATAGCTTTGCAAATACAGCAATAAAACCATTCTTTTAGAAACAATGTTAAATAATAATGGTTAGCTGAAACCGGGCTGGTTTAAAAATGCTGTTTAAAAATAAATAAAATGCAAAAACTGCAACTAAAACCCAATATCTCTATATAAATATATAAACAGCATTTATAACTGAACTTACTAAGTGGGAATATGCACAATAAAAGAAAGAGGGCATTAAAACAATATTTGCTTGGTGTTTGTGAATAAGTTTTGATCTGCACAATACTTTTTACTTAATTAACAAAAAATAAATATATTATTTTTGCTTTGACACACTACAACTGATCTATTATATATATATATATATATATATATATATATATATATATATATAGTTTTCTCACAGGTGTAAAAAAGCTTTAGGATATATACTCACAGCCTTTCTGTGTTCCTTGGGATGTTTTTTGGAACCGTTTTTAGTCCCAGACCATGACAATCCACTGTGGTCCCACTGCAGGTACATAATGCTGGGCAGCCATTGGCACAGACCTGGCAAATAGCGCTCCAAGCCAGAAACCACAATCCAGCTCTGAGCCACAATGGGAAGCCTAAGCAGCCTTTCACAGCCATGCTGGCAAATACAAGTCACGTTTCCAACCTAGAGTGCAGAGAGCCCTTAATCAGCAAAGTCCTGGACAGGATCCAGGTAGCTTCCAGATCTCTTGGTAATCCCAATGCAAATGATATTAAAGGTGTAAGATTCTCAATTACACTGTATTCATTCCTAGAACTGAAAAGGGAGAAAAAAAAAAAAGAATAATAAAAAAAGAATATCCTCCTGCTTCCTGTACCTTTACTCAGAGTAGCCTATGTGCTATAACTATGGTCCTCTATTTCTGTGTGAGGCTGGAGTTCCCTCTACTGAGCTTTATCTTCCAGTTCTCTGTGTCTGAGGCTTGGTACCAGAATAAATAAGGAGAGAGAAAGCACACACACAGAGGCACATAACAGCAGTAATCCATCAATTGAGAGACACAAATATCACGCCTGACTCCTCCTCCCTCCCTCCTCCTGTCTTCAAACCTCCTCTCAGTCTGATGTGGAGCCTATACTTTCAGAGCTATACCCCCTACAGAATAACAGGAGAAGGGAGGGGGCACACAGAGAAACTTAGGAACTACAATGCTTTTGAAAGAGCACACACATACAAGCTTTTAACACTCAGCACCTTGTTAAAAAAAAGAAGACTAATGGCAGCTAGTCGTGCCGAAATACCTCTGAGTTGTTAAATATAGAGAGGGGTGTCTAGAAAATGCAGACTGCAATGAAAGACACTTTTTTTTAAGCAGTTCAAACTTTGGTAAGGTGTAGCCTGCAGTTCTTCTTAGCCCTGCAGCATGTTTATTAACTGGATATGAATAAACTGAGTAGTTGCCCTAATATCAGATCCCAAAGAGGGGCACAGCACAGATGTAATTAAATGCACACATTCAAAGGGACAGTCTACTTGAGAATGTTTATTGTTTAAAAAGATAGATAATCCCTTTATTAACCATTCCTCTGTTTTGCATAACCAACACAGTTATATTAATATACTTTTTACCTCTGTGATGACCTTGTATCTAGGCCTGTGCAGCCTGCCCCCTTATGTCAGTGCTTTTTACAGACTTGCATTTTAGCCAATCAGTGCTGACTCAACGGGAGTGAGCACAATGTTATCTATATGACACACATGAAATAGCACTTTCTAGCTGTGAAAAGTTGTCAAAATGCACTGAGATAAGAGGTG
Organism: Bombina bombina; assembly: GCF_027579735.1. Taxonomy (NCBI): domain Eukaryota; kingdom Metazoa; phylum Chordata; class Amphibia; order Anura; family Bombinatoridae; genus Bombina; species Bombina bombina. Next base: position 177,328,160 of record NC_069507.1, read on the forward strand.
GCCTTCAATAGCTTAGAAATTCGCCGATGAGCCTACCTAGGTTTAGATTTCAACAGAGAATACCAAGAGAACAAAGCAAATTTGATGATAAAAGTAATTTGGAAATGTGTTTAAAATTGCATGCCCTATCTGAATCATGGAAGTTTTACTTTGACTAGACTGTACATTTAAGTAAATAAAAACATACACACTAGGGTCAGAGTTCACAGAAGATTGGCTATTGTAGCAGAAGGCTGTTGTGCTTCCTTTGGGAATCTGGCAATATATAAAGCCAGTGTTTATTGCTGGGACCTATTTTGGTGTTAGCAGAGCCAACTAATTCTATGCTTAAAGCTGAAGAAGGCGGGGCAATACTTTTGAGGGGTAGTTCTTCAGCATAATACTATCCCATCACCTATGCTCTCAAAATATTTTTTTAAATTCATTTTATTACAATGATCGCTGGTTGTCAAGTGCAAGTAGGGCTGCTAGGTGTCTCTGAGTATTCAACTGAACAGTTCAGCATTTTAGCAGGCTGTCCAGTAAAATCTTCACAAAAATACTGGACACTTAAATGTCCAGTTTTTAAAGTCCTTGAGTGTTAGCTAAATGTAAAAGACTTCCCGTGCCTCAATGTAATACAAATATGGAGCAGAAAGGAGTGAGGGTCAGTCAATGGTGTTACATCACATTTGTTTATGTGTGTTATTGCCAACTGAAAATGTAAAATGACTGATTATTATATTACTGGCAGACAAGGGGTAAAATGACTGCTCAGTACTGAACAATATACATGGTGGGATCTTGAGTGGTGGATAAGGTAGAGCTTTTTTTTTGGGGGGGGGGCTGTGAGACCTCATGTACCATCATGCCCATCATGCCCAGTCTCTTACAGATTGTGCAGTATTTTGGTTGGGGACAGCAAAGAACCCTAAGTGCATGAACCCTCTATCTGCCTCTGGCTACAGTTTTTTGAAACAGATAAACCAAATATGAGCAAAAGCAAACATTTCCCAATGCCCAAGGCAACACAACAATGACATACATCACTGTTGACATAAAATCCAAAATGTTTCTTTCATGATTCAGATAGAACATACAGTTTTAAACAACTTTCCAATTTACTTCTATTATTTGGTTTCTTGTTATCCTTTGTTGGAAAGCAGGAAGGTAAGTTCAGGAGTGTGCACGTGTCTGCAGCACTATATGGCAGCAGTTTTGCAACGATGTTATACACTAGCAATATCACTAGATGTCAGCACTATTTCCTGTCATGTAGAGCTCCAGAAATGTGCACGCTACCTATCTAGATATCTTTTCAACAAAGAATAACATGAGAACAAAGCAAATTTGGTAATAGAAGTAAATTGAAATCTTTTTTTAAAATATTATTACCTGAATCATGAAAGAAAAAAAAATTGTGTTTCATGTCCCTTTAAATCACAGAGGACAAAGAAAAGTGTCACATGGAGTTGTGAATCCTGCAACCAGAGGGGAGACCTGACAGCCTGGAGAAACACTAAAGTTACAGTGTCATCGGAAGGCAGAGAAGTTCAGACCTTATAACCCGAAGGTTACAATACAGTATTCAGGTCTGTGGGTATAAAAGGCCGCTCTTTTCTTGTATCTGGAGCTTGACAAAGGCCCTGAACGGGCTGAAACGCGTTGCTCCGCCCACTGACTGTCATCCAAACAGATGCTGACCGGCTTCCGTTGTTTGGTAACGTTCTACCTTTGAACTGTAAGGACTGTTCCGAGACCGGCTGCCCAGAGAATCCAACAAGGGCACGGACGGCTATACCGCTGCTCAGAGGGATTCGAGTACCGCTGCAGAGAACCACTCCTGTGTAAGTAGAATTGAACACCTTTAATGTGGCTCTCTGCTTGTTTTTGATTTGGACTCCATTCTCGTTCCAGCTCCCTTCTGACATTAGAAGAAATTGTTTGGATATCCTGTCTGTTCCTTCTGGATTGCCTTTATCCATTCATCACTCAGCCCTTTGTTTTATATGTTTTATTTATTTATTTTTCTTTATTTGTTTAATGTAGATACTGCACTTTTTGTAATAATATTTGCTGTTTTAAATACGCCTGATCAGCGTATTTTTAGAATTTGTTATTAACTTCTTTTGCGCTACTGATATATTGTAATAAATTAGTTTTTATACAATTTGAGCTGACAACTTATTCTCTTTGGGACATACTGGTTTAAGATAACTCCCTTCCCTTTTTGGGATTTAACATTGGTTATATATTGCAACAAATTTGCTAAATTAAGCTGTTTTTTTACAGCGCTGTGGGTCCTTTTAATATCCTGTTCCTTGGAAATAGGTTATTAATCTAGTGTGTTGGCCTTTAAATCACAGAACAGTGTAATTTCCCATCAAACTTATCAGCAGAAATCATCCCATTATCGGGTAATCAAAGGAAAAAAAGCTCTAAGAATATGAGCAAAAGTTTTTTATTTTTAATTTTTTATTAATCAGGCTCCTCCCCAAATAGCATTTTGCTTCAATTTATTCCATTTTGTGATTTTGATTTCCCCAAAAAAGCCCAATTTGTTCCTGTGGGCAAAGACAACATCAGCTATAGTTGTACGTTTTTGTGCAGTCATTTTAGAGTTTTCTCATTTATCGTTTTGTGTGAATGTAATGTTTCAGGGTCATGAAGAGGGAGCGTGTTTTTTCTTTGGTGCTATTTGGGATACTGTGGTTCAAGAATACATTTGAAACTCTAAAAATGTTCCATGGCTAAATAAAACGACATTAAACTCACAGCGTATAAATATTAGCAATGAAGAAAGGATGACAAAACAAATGTTTTAAAATCATTTTACTTTATCAATTTGTTAGAGCACCCAGGCTTCTCAAATTAAAGGGATAGGAAAGTCAAAACGTGCATGATTCAGATAGAGCATGTCGTTTTATGACACTTTTAAATTCACTTCTATTTTCAAATGTGCTTTGTTCTCTTGTTATCTCTTGTTGAAAAAAAAAATATGAACATATCCTACACTAGTCGGAGCTAGCTGCTGATTGGTGCCTGCACACATTTGTCTCTTGTGATTGGGTAACTAGAAGATAGATGTTGTTGTGAATATTATCCTTATTATTATTATTCAGAAGTGTACCCGCAAAGTGTATTATGTGTTTAGACACAATAAATATTATGAAACCTCTATATCATTCGGTTAATGGAACTCAATATATATAAAATAGTGGTTACCAACTTTGCAGGGGCAATGTGTGCAATTTAAAGGGACAATGAACCCAAATTTTTTCTTTTGTTATTCAGATACAGCATGCAATTTTAAGCAACTTTCTAATTTACTCCTATTATCATTTGTTCTTCGTTCTCTTGCTATCTTTATTCGAAAAAGAAGGCATCTAAGCTAACTTGTTTATTGGTGGTTGAATTTGCCCTCCAATCAGCAAGAACAACCCAAGTTGTTCACAAAAAATGGTCCGGCATCTAAACTTACATTCTTGCTTTTCAAATAAAGATACCAAGAGAATTAAGAAATTTTGATAATAGGAGTAAATAAGAAAGTTGCTTAAAATTGCATGCTCTATCAGAATCACAAAATAAAAAATTTGGGTTCAGTGTCCCTTTAATAACACTCTGAATTATATCATTTGCAAAGGATAATACATATAAATCCTGAATCATTTTAGTTCTGATTTGTCTATTAATTAAACTGAGACCAGATCAATAAACAAACTTAGTTTATTAAAAGAATTATTGGAAATAATAAGCAATATTTAAATAAAGCAAATCAATTAGCATACATCATTACATATATATGAATATTTGTGACTATAAAGGGCAAACCACACCTGATTCAATAATAAAACTTTGAATATAAATGTAAAGAGCATAAATCATATTAATACAACTGTTTCATATAGGTTTGTTTCATACTTATCAATATTGTGGGATCCTTCACTGGGGTTCAGTGTAAAAAAGACCCTCTTAGGTTACCCCTGGACCCTCTCTTGCCATTATCCTGACTTGTCTATCTGGTCAGCCTAGCCTCCCATCTCCTCTGGACAGGATGTGGTCATCATGCATGCTCAGTGTTGTCCCTTGTGCCGTCTGCTTGTGTCCCCTTCTCGTGGGTGAGTGTATATTTTATGGAAAACGTAACTCCACCCCCACTGATAAGGTTAGGTTCACATAAATGATTGGCTAACACTAATGACAGATTAATTATCATTTTTGTTAATGAGCTAAGATTTAGCAGTTAGAAATTTTTCCCTCGGAAGAGGGCACTCGTCACTAAGCTATAATAGACAAATATGTATTTTGTAAATCTGTTCTGAAAAACAAGTCAGTATATCTAGTTGACCACTAACCAAGGTCGAACCCCACTAATGTTTATATACAAAGAGACTTACTGGACCCATGTATGAATAACATTGGGACATTGGGATATTAGTGGATATTTATACCAATAGTTAATGATAAGAATCATACAGCTATGTTGGGGACCTTGAATATCATAATAACTGAATATGAATTATATTGTTAAAGTACAAAAACTTCACTATAAGCAGTTATATACTGACAAGCAACACTAGTTAATAGCTACATATTAATACTGATTAATAATATATATGTGTGTATGTGTACATGAATATATAAGTAGTAAATACACATGATCAATTTTATGCCTATATAATATAGCACAGACACGTGATTAATTTGCAATATCAAAATGGTACATTTTCCCAGACAATTGTTCTGACAATGTGTTTAGCTAGCTCTCAATGTTCCTTCAGGAAAGGATAACAAGAGAATGAAGAAAAAATGGGAAAATTGATTAAAATTGTATGTTCCTACCGAATCCCTATAAGAGCAGTTCAGCAATATGCCTATACTTATGGAGAATCTTGAAGGGTCATCTATCTATCTATCTATCTATCTATCTATCTATCTATCTATCTATCTATCTATATATATATATATCTATCACCTCTATCTATCTATCTATCTATCTATCTATCTCTATCTATCTATATATATTATTATTATTTTATTTCTTATTTTTTCACTCTCCTAAGTATAAAAGTGGCAGCCCAGCCCTTCTGGAGGGGGTGGAATAGCTACAACTTATTGAGGTAACTTTACAGCAAAAGCAAGAAAAATAAGTAAATACAGGTGGCCCTCGTTTTACAACGGTTCAATTTACACCATTTCAGAATAACAACCTTTTTTTCCAGTCATGTGACTGCTATTGACAAGCATTGAGAAGCAGTGCATTTATTAAAATAGCCAGTAGGTGGAGCTGTCCGCTTGTGTTGCAGCAAAGCCAAGCAAGCTGAAATTAATCAGTTTGACCAGACCTGAGCTATCAAGCAGATTTCAAAGGAACAAGATCTTCCTGTCTATAAATCAGTCCAGATTGGAATACATAGAAAGAACTGTTTGCAGAAAAATGCAAGTGAAATCTGCGTTGTGTGATTATTTTATTAGGTTTATAATGCTGTTTAGCAAATGTTTTTGTTCATTTAACTAAGTTTAATTATATGTTCTGTGTTGTGTGATTATTTTATTAGGTTTATAATGCTGTTTAGCATTTAAAGTCTTCATTTCAAAGCTTTAAAAATAATGTATTAGGTGCTACTTATGACAATTTTGAGAGGGGCCTGGAACCTATCTCCCTCACTTCCCATTGACTTACATTATAAACTGGGTTTCAATTTACAACGGTTTCGATTTACAACCATTCCTTCTGGAACCTAACCCCGGCCTAAACTGAGGGCTACCTGTAATGTACTATATATTTCAATACTTTTTTATATATATATTTTTTCATTAAACATTTTTTTTCTGGGACATTAAGTTGTAAGTTTAATTAGTGTACAATATAGTGCACTGTTATATAGCCATGTATGAAACTTCAAACGTTTTGTAGCTACTATGTTTTCACCTGCATGGTGAGGACCAAGCCAAAAGTGAGCACCATTCAATGTTTTCAATATAGACCTGGTAAGAATGAGTTTGGATTAAATTAAAGAAGTAACTGATCCAGTAGCTTGTGTCACTCTTTGATTTGGATGTAAATGAGGTTTAGAAAATACCAGGTAGCTTAAATGACAACATTAAAGGGACAGTCTACTCCAAAATGTTTACTTTTTAAAAAGATAGATAACGCCTTCACTACCCATTACCCAGCTTTGCACAACCAACATTGTTATATTACTATACTTTATAACCTTTACACCTCCAAATGTCTGCCTGTCTCTAAGCCACTGTAGGCCACATCTTATCTCAATGCATTTTTATAGCTTTTCACAGCAAGACACTGCTAGTTAATGTGTGCCATATGGATAACATTGTGCTTACTCCCGTAGAGTTATTCATGAGTCAGCACTAATTGGCTAAATTGCAAGTCTGTAAATATGACTCAGATAAGGGGCAGCCTGCAGAAGCCTATATACAAGCTAATCAGTAGCAAAAAGTATATTAATATAACCATGTTGGTTATGCAAAACTGGGAAACTGGTAATAAAGGTATTATCTATCTTTTTAAACATCTTGGAGTAGACTGTCGCTTTAAATATATATACAGGTACTTTTCCAGTGAAAATGTTTTCTTTCTGATGTATATAAATTTTCCATTTAAACTCTAATATCATATTTGCTTTGTTCTCTTGGTTTCCTTTGTTGAAGGTGCAGCAATGCAATACTGGTAGCTAACTGTACACATCGAATGAGCCAGTGTTAAGAGGCTTGTATGTGCAGCCACTGGGGAAGCTTGCCCTCTTCTATTCCCTTAAGGTGGTTGAGCACTGATTCAGCTTAGTTAATTAGTATTAATTTATTTAATAGATATTTAAAGAGACAGGCATCTATTCCTTTCTATTCTCCATCTAATAGCTAAATACAAGTATAGAATTATGTATTTAGAATAATATTCACACCTAAACTACCTAGCCTGCCTACTGCTATGGCAAAGAATGATTTTCCTATCATGATTGTTGATGCAAAACTGATAATAGCAAGTGACTCCAGAACAACTTAGAGGGAGAGGGGAGGTAAACAAAGGCTCACATAAATTGCCTAACAGTATTAACCCAAACCTCCCTGGGAGAAAGTGGAACAAGTACAATTTTTAAGATGTATTTTAAAGCAAAATGAAGCAAAATAAATAATGAATCTATATTGCAATAAACTTTCACTTGCAATAATAAACCATTTTATGTGCTGTTTAAATTTCAAGTTTAAAGGTCTTATAAAGAATCACAATAAAAATTGTTTGTAGAATGTAGATAAAATACCCTGTATTAATATAATCAGATGATGGTGTGCTATGTTTTGTTTTTTGTTTTTTTAAATTACTTTACATTTATTTGGATTTAAACTATTACTTACTCCTCCTTTTTAACTAACATATATCTGATAAAAAGGGTCATATGATCATTTACACCTGTTCAGCTCCATTATACTATAGACTTAGTACTTAATTATAAAGGCAAAGTTAACAGATCTGACCTAAAGCTAAGGTATATTTTATGTGTGCATCATTGGTGTGATATAAATACAAATAAACTAACATTCTGATTTTAACACCAAAATGATATGCAACAGGAGAGATCCCATTGCTACCTTTCAAGTTATAGAGCAGTCTCTTCCTTTTTATTTATCTATTTATTTCAAACACACTTCAGCAGAGCGGTGGTAGGCTTTTTTTTTTTTAAGGGAGAATTGAAAGGATCTGCAGATAAAAGAAATGAAGAATAGAACATATAAAGGAAAGCTCTCAGCTTCAGTTTCTTAACCCAGAATGTTTAGAGTTCTTTATAATATCTAACAATGAATAGCATTAATTATTTTACATATAACTCAATACATTAGATCATTCTGCATGTGTCAGATCCTGTAAATGCTTGGTGCCTTGATATATGTATTTATAGACAAAGCCAAACAGACAATAACAATATATATTGATTATCTATCTATCTATCTATCTATCTATCTATCTGTCTGTCTATCTATAATTTATCTATCTATCTATCTATCTATCTATCTATCTATCTGTCTATTTATCACTTTCTCTATCTGCCCATCTGTCATTTTTTTCTGTCTATCTCATATAATTAGACCCACTTCTGTTCATCCATTTGTCTTAAACAGACGGTAGATAAAAATACAATGTTTTCAGGAAGGCCAATAAAATGTGAACAGATAAAAACACATATTAGCACAATGGCCTAGGCCCTAGATAAACTAATCATTTAAAAAAATACACAAGGTAATATCAGCATTTGTTATAGCTAATTCTAACAACTTGTTAAAGGGACATGAAACCCAACATTTTTCTTTCATGATTCAGTTAGAGCATACATTTGTAAACAACTTTCCAATTTACTTATATGATCAATTTTGCTTCATTTTCTTGATATCCTTTCTTGAAGAAGCAGCAATGCACTACTGGGAGTTAGCTAAACATATCAGTAAGCCAATCACTAAAAGGCATCTATGTGCAGCCACCAATCAGCAACTATCTCCCAGCCTAATTAGGTAAACGTTTAAACAAATGACACCAAGAGAACAAAGCAAATTAAGTAAAAGAAGTATATTGGAAAGTTGTTTAAAATTGTATGCTCTATCTGAATCATGAAAGAATTCTTTTTGGGGTTTCATGTCCCTTTAAGACCATTTACTTCTTCAACTAAAGAGTTTGTAGTGAATCAATAAAACTTTATTAAGTAGTACATAGAATGACGGAATGCAACATTTATAAAGATGTCTGTATGAATGAATGCGTATTTTGCAACAATATGCCTCTATGTTGGTTAAACCATACGCTTATTTACATGCTTATTTAAAATATAATAATTTATTAAAAACAAGGTTGAATTTACATATACAAAATATATGTTCACTGTAATGATATATATATAAATATATATATATATATATATATATATATATATATGTGTGTGTGTGTGTGTGTGTATTAGCTAATTCTACAGGCTCTGATAAAGGATTGGGCCATAAAACAAATGTAAATACTTTTTTGTTTGTGCTGCTGTTTTGCCATTGCATAGTACAGAGTTCTCTAGCAACCAGATATAGAACTTCCTAGTTGGGACCTACTTCCTTTTTTGTAAGCAAAAAATCCTTTAGGGATCTGTCTTCCTAATGGTGATGGAGACTTCCAGATATGGACTCCTTGCTCCATGTACCCTATAGAGTCCTTATAGCTACACCTCCCCTAAATAGGTCTACACAAGCTAGAGGAGAATAGGCTGGTATTTTTAGAATCAACAGTCATGGGACCATACTAATTTTTTTAAAGTAAAGTCCTCCTTTGTGAAAGGATAAAGAAAGCTTTAAACGACTGCACCCTGATAGGGCACCAGTGCTGCCATCCCATAGGGCAAACTTCAGTAGCTCTGTCTGGTCCCAGATGAGTGCTTTGTTTTATCTTTTTGATATGACTCTTCAGGGTTTTACCTTTGTGTAGGCAATGGGAACAAGCAGACCTCAGAGGCACCTTTACTGATGTGTGCCCATACAAGTGTATGTCTCAGATTAGTTATATAAAGTTTTTTCAGAGCTTAATTAACTGGTATTTTATGACTGGATGTCCTTCTTGATGTTATCAGACAAATGGGCTAAAAGGGCTGCATCTTGGATAGGAATCAAACTTGTCCATTTCCAGTTGACTGCTTCTCTTTTCCTGTTATAAACTACATGCGTAAAGAAAAATGTTGCCATTTTTAAAGTGCCAAAGGCACTACTGCCTCTGGTATTTCCACTGCCCTCCAAACGTGTGCTCAGTTAATTACATCCGTATAGTCCTTGGATTAGCTGCATTCTGCAAGCATGCCCATAGCCAATCTAGAACGGATAAGGAATAAATCATGGCATTTGTCATTTGGAAAGTATGAGAAAGAGCTGCATGCAGACATGTTTTAAGAGCTTGGAAACAGAGTAATCCATTCATTTTCCCTAAGGTAGATGGAACACAGATGCACTCAGGTGCACAGATAGGACAGCACTTTAGATGCCTGGCTGCTTCTGTGTGCAATTTCCCTGAAAAAGACAATAGAGAAACACTGAAAGTTTGCACAAGAGTCTCTATGTGTCCTCACTATGAGGAAATGATAAGACTCTCACGTGAAATGCGTAAGTGTAAGTGCCTTTTGCTATGAGAGCTAATAAAGGATACTTTGGGTTGCACTTTTTTTTTCTCTACATCGTATTGATCATTGACTTTGCATTGTTGAACAAGGAGAGTTGAGGATTTCCACCGTGAGACACAAAGAACACATTGGTGGAGGTTGTACACATAGCAACTTAAATATGAAGATATTTAAAATGGAAACATCTAATTTTGTTATTTAATCAGAACATGTCATGTGATGTTGCATAGGATACTCATGCATACAGCACAACTTAATCAGCTATTATACCAGCATGCAACACTTCTTAACTACATAATAATCTTCATTTCACCATGCCCATGAGAAGCCACCATTAGAAAAGGAATCCTCTGATTGATTGAATCTCTCATCACCTAGATTGTAAGATCCCATAAAAATAGTGTCCAATATACTTTGGGCTAGATTAGTGGAGTGGACCAGTGGAGTGCAAACCTTTTTTGCCTGAGCACTAAGGGGTATATTGTGAGGGTTTGCACTCATCAGGCTTACCGCTCGTTAGTAAAGTAAAATCACGATTTACGCTAGAATGATTACCGTGACCTCAGAGCACTGGTTAACTTTTTCGTGAAACAAAAAAGTTGCACAAAATACCTTCAAAATGCATTACAAAGTACACTTACACATTTATAATAACACCATTTAATAACAATTGTTACAAAAAAATAAAAGTTATAAACACAAAAGTTATAAAGACTCAAAGATATCTATATATATGTATGTATTTACAGACATATATACACAAATAAACACACAAATACATATCTACACACATATAGACATAAATAGAAGTGCATTGGGGCCACTAAGTAGATGAAAACATGTTAAAGCATATTTATGTAATATTAATTTTTAGGTTTCAACTATGTATTTACTGTAAATATTTCACATTCCAATGTTATGCACATAGCAGAATATGTTATATGTATTTCTAAATAGATATTCCTATATATATCTGTATATATCTATACCTATATATATAATTATTTATATATAGGTATAGAAATATATTGTACCAAAATACCATCAGATATTTATATATAGAAATATGTATTTACAAATAAATAGAACATATTCTGCTATGTAAAGAGTATTGGAATATGAAATATTCATATTTTCATGTTGGGTTAGCGCAAAATGAGATTATGCGATCGTGTTTGCGTGAGAGTGGGTTGTTAGTTCTTTTTCAACTTTTTTTCTCCATTGACTTCTTTGGGGGAATACGTGAACACGTACACGATAGTCTAACCAGATTTTTGCACTCGTCAGCTGAGCGCAAGAGAAAAAATAGTTTACTTTCAACTCATAATACGAGCTTTTGGTACATGGTTCTAGGTAGTTGGCTATAAATCCATACAGATTAGTAATGGTCTCCCTGTTGATTCTAAAGCATTGATTCATTTCATGATCATTGGTCTGGATGACCACACCTTGGTAGGAAGACTTTTGGCACCCTTATGTGCTGCTGCACAGGCAAATCTTCCTCCACCTCAGGCCTTTTCACTCAGCATGAAATAGATATCCCAGCCAAAAATACTCAATAATGTGCAAACCACAGAAGCTTAAAGAGAAATGATTTCCACTGCCGTTCTACACAGTATTTATGGAGAACTTTTATGCGCGCCCTAGGCGCAAAAAAATGATAAATGAGTTACTAGGTGATTATAAAAGGTGCACAATAGACAATCTGACTAAAGAAATGTAATTTAACCCTTTTTGGTGCACCTTAGTGCCTTGGCGAATGTGATGTGCCTGGTAGCATTACACAATCAATCTTCACTACTTTGTGGGCGTTTTTTTATTGATAAATATGAGCAGTATTTCATGTGTGCACTTATAGGCACAAAAAAGTAGGAGAAATAGCTGTTTCAATTGTGATAAATCAAACCCTTTGAAGCATAATATAGCTCAGCCGGTGTATATATATATATATATATATATATATATATATATATATATATATATATATATATATATCAATATCAACAGGTTCATATAGCTGATGTCCCCTGGTTTGTACGTTTAAACAATAGACCAAACCTGGAGGACTTTCAAATTAAATATTTGCTCCAACAAATTTTACTGAATGGTATCAGGCATCTTATATCTACATTCTGGAAAAAGAAAGGTACAAACACTAGATAATTAGGTAGAATAAATACACCACACCCATTAGAGTGGAAAACTCCATAAATTTGCCACATTAAGAAACGGAAAATTAATTACTAAGGTTTCAATGAATTTGTTATATCATATATCACAAATATAACATATCATAACCCACATCAATAGGACAATCACTGGTAGGGCACTCAATAGTTACTGTTAAAAGGGTCAGGAAGAGATATACTAATAAAATGTTGCTTTGTCATGGATCACAAAAAATACAATTTAAAGGGACAGTCTAGTCAAAATTAAACTTTCATGATTGAGAAAGGACAGGCAATTTTAAACAACTTTCCAATTTACTTTTATCATCAAATTTGCTTTGGTCTCTTGGTATTCTAGGTAGGTATTCTAGGTAGGCTCATATGCTAATTACTAAGCCCTTGAAGGCTGCCTCTTATCTCAGTGCATTTTGACAACTTTTCCCAGCTAGACAGAGCTAGTTCATGTGTGCCATTTAGATAACATAGTGCTCACTCCCATGGAGTTATTTATAAGTCAGCACTGATTGGCTAAAATGCAAGTCTGTCAAAAGAACTGAAATAAGGGGGCAGTCTGCAGAGGCTTTGATATAAGGTAATCACAGAGGTAAAAAGTATATTAATATAACCATGTTGGTTAAACAGGGAAATGGGTAATAAAGAGATTATCTATCTTTGTAAACAATACAAATTCTGGAGTAGACTGCCCCTTTATGTATTTTAAGGGATTGGTTTAGTTATTTTTTATCTACATCTCACATTTTATTTTCAGCCGCTAAACTGCTGAATATCTACTTCTATAGGATATGCCTCATAATTCTTGTACTACAGTTAATGTTATACAATCAGTCGGAAGGTATTAAATGTAATCTCTCAATGGAATGCAAGTTTTCTGGGTAGGCATTTTTTTCTGTCCCAGTATCCATAGAGAAACTCAACAATGCCTTTTCCAGGCAAAGCAGTGTTTGACACACACTCTGGAAATAGCACAAGCGTCTGCCCTAACCCTGTTTTATTGCTGCCTTATGAATAAATGCATTGCACTAAAAGTAAGTATTACATTGCCATGCTCGATGGTGCTGTTCGGACTGATTAACTATGAAAGACCAAAGAAAGTATTACTGGTTACCATGTGTTAAATGTGACCTCTTTGACCTGCTGTTTTGGTACTTAGACATTGCTTGAATTCCCTCTGACCCAAACCAGGAACTGCTTTTTGATTCTGCTTGACCTGGGCTTACTTAAACCTTTAAATGAAAATATTAGTCAGAAAACAAAACAAATTGCTTTAAGTGCTGATGGATTTAGAAAAAACCCCCACCTCCATATCATCACTGAAAATTATTGATCAACATCAAGTACATTGAATACTTACCCATAGTAAGGGATGTTCAGCAGATAAACTACTCCCATCTAGTATTCTTAAATGAATATGAAAGCATTAAGCATTGGCCTAAACTTAAATAGAAATAATGTATTAGTCATCATTTTAAAAGGAGTTTACATTATTTATTTTTTTAAACTTTATTTGTGCAATGTCCATTACTTTCTGTCACAGCCCTACAAGGGGTCTGGGGTCTCTACAGGAAAGCTTATCTAGCTTGATGTCATAAAGCTTCAAGAATAACATTATAGAATAACATAAGATGGATTACTATTAAGTAAATCCTAGATAAAAAGGGAGTCAGAGTTGCCCATGCTCAGAAGAGGCAGGATGCAACATGTGTCAGCTATCTTATTCCATTGAGGGTAGTGGCTATACAGAGAATTTACTTGAGTTAACATATTTGTTTTTACTAAAGTAGCACTGTTTAATATCCCTGATTCTTTAACTGTCAGAAATTATTTCATGGGTCCTGTTACAAAGATGTCCTCTTTACAGTAGGGATATGACCAATCAGGTGTTTAAGGGGCCATACACACATGTAGGCCTCATCATTACAATTTTAACCAATACCCTGAAGCTGAATAGAGGATCTTGTTGAATTAACCAAGTCATACAACCATTGTTTTAAAAGGGACATGAAACCCAAAATTTTTAGCTCATGATTCAGATAGAACATACAATTTTAAACTACTTTCCAATTTAATTATATTATTAAATTTTCTTCATTCTCTTAGTATCCATTGTTAAAAAAAACAACCTATCTAGATAGGCGCAGGAGCTTGAAATTAGCTGCTGATTGGTGACTGAACTTGTATGTCCCTTTAAAATCATGTCATCAACCCTATTCGTTTTCTGAAGCATAACTAAATGATCATATTCCAGTGAGGCAGAGCAGACGTATATGCTATCATTCCCATGTATGCCATCAACATTTTAACTAAACTGCATAAAACAACCAAGTGACATTGACAATGGCAGGTTCTTTTATATTTATTTTATATTTACTTTATATCGATTTTTATCTTATTATTTTTATGGTGCTTTTACTTTAAAGTTAAATAAACACACCCAAACATTTGTTTTCTGTTTAGCTGGGCAGAAATTCATTACAGGCATCTTTTATCTTTCATCTGAAGAATGAGAGCAATATGTTAAAGATACAGTGGCATAAAAAATATCCCACTGGGTGTCTGGTCACACGAAAGGTACACCTACAAGTGACCACAGGAGTGTAAACTAATACTCTCAGATATTCTCCTTACAAAATATTGAATTTTCAATTGCACCCGGGGCCATAGGCCAGCCTACCCTGTAACAATATCCTACAAAGCATATTGGTTTTGTTTATATCTTTAAAGTCCTACGTAAAAATTGACATAAAAGGGTGTGCTGAAATCAACCACAATTATTTACCAAAAAGAAAATCTCCACGCTACTTTCTTTTACTTTTTTTCATATAAAATATTATTATTAAATGCATTTTATTTCTTTCTCAGGTTCAATATTAATTTCCCAGTAAACAAAAAAAAAATATAATTTCTATATTAAAAATGTATAAATATATACATTTTTTACATTTGCTTACCATCTGCAGGCAAAACAAACATATAAACCAGTTTTTAAACCATTGTTTCAGGAATGCATTTATGATTTTTTTTTTCTGTTTTAGTATGCAGACATCTGGGAGAAAAGGAGGAGGAATTACTGCATTGCCAGATAGAAAGAGCTGAAGTCAAGAAGGAGTTAAACAGGGACTTCCTGTGTGTTGCTTTATTAGGAATAAGTAATACATGCCAGTCTTGGGCACATTGTTTCCTTCCATCTGTGTCTCTCCATGTTAATATTTTTTCTATAATTTTGTCCCCCTGCCAAGTCCACATACAAGAACAATATTACTAAATCGTTTTAGTAATTTGATGCTGTCTGTAACATATGGAGTAAAGAGACACCTGTTCAGTTCTTTAGAGTCAGTGGCGTCACTAGGGGGGGGCGGGGGGGGCGGGCCGCACCCGGGTGACACCCACCAGAGGGTGACACCAAAAAAAAAAAAAAAAAATTTTTTTTTTTTTTTTTTTTTTTTAAATTTTATTGAAATTCAAAGAAATACAATGTTGAGATGCATAGATTATTTTATTAGAGGCTGGCATTTGTGAACATTGGTGGGACTTGGGAAGATGTAGACACACAATTTTTTTGCCACTTGAGCCAGTGCTGCAATTTCAACAAATAGTTTTCCCGGCTACTTTTGCTTGTTTGTACTTTGCTTCTCCCCTGCCCAATTTCGCTATGAATGTTGTGGGCATGCCGTGGGGCTTGCAAAGTTGCGCTGCTAGCCTAAACCTGCCTGCCTATCTGTGCTCACTGCTCAGTGACATGTGGAGCAGTGGAGTCACTCACTGCTGTGCTGTCTCTCTAAACGGGAACTGGCAAATCATGAGGGGATGGCTAGCACCTGACCGCATGACTGTTTGACACTGTCTTTAAAGTGAAGGAGCCACGTATGATGCCCACCAGACCATTACGGTTACGGTACACTAAGTGCACACTGAACAGGTAGGAGGGCGGGCGGGGGTCTGGGGGTGGGCAGAGTGCAGAGGTGATTGGCCATAAGTGTTTGTGTGTGCATCTGAGTATTTTTTAAGTGTGTCTGAGTGTTTGTATGTGTGCTTGCCTGTGTTTTTGTGTGTGTCTGCTTTCTGGGGGGGGGGGTGACACCATAACTTACCGCACCGGGTGACACCAACCCTAGTGACGCCACTGTTTAGAGTATCCTGTTGTTTTTTTGTGTTTTTTTTGTAACACTGTTCATGCCTTTCATAGCTATTTAAAAAGCATTATGAGAGCAGTAAATCTAACCATGTTATACAGAGTGCCGGTGAAACATTAAGCACTATGGGCAAGATTACATATGCCTTGCGCTGAGTATGTGAGCACCGTAACTCCTGTAACTGCCTCAAAATATTAACTAACACCTAACGCATGCGCAATATCTACCTGTCAATCGCAACCCCCCACCGCAATAACTAATAAACTATATGAACCCCTAATCCGCCAACCCCCACATTGCAAAACATCTAATTAACCTATTAACCCCTAAACCATCATCAACCCACACCGCAATATACCTTAATATACTATTAACCCCTAATCTGCCATTCACCCATATCGCAAAGAACCTATTAAAAATATTAACCCCTAAACCCCCACCCCCCACCAACGCAATAAACTTAACCTATTAACCCCTAATCTGCAAAACCCACACAAACACAATAATTTTAATAAAACTATTAACCCCTAAACCGCCAAACCCACACAACACAAATAACTAATTAAATTACTAAGACCCCTAAATTAACCCCAAGTACCTAAATTAAAAAATACTAAGTTACAAACAATTAAAATAAAAAAGCTAACATTACTTTTAAAAAAAAAAAACTAAGATTAAATTAGTCTAAGATTACAAAAAATAAAAAAGTCTAACATTACAGAAAATAATAAACAAAATTATCCAAAATAATTTTTTTTAACCTAATCCCTATTAAAATAAAAAAGCACCCCAAAATAAAAGCACCCCCTAATCTAATGCTAAACTACCAAAAGCCCTTAAAAGAGCTTTTTGTAGGGCATTGCTCTAAGTTAAACAGCTCTTTTGCATTTAAAAAAAAAAAAAAAAACCCTAAACTACCCATTGCCCCAAAGGGGCATTTGTATGGGCATTCAGCTCTTTTACTGCCCTTAAAAGGGTATTCAGCTCTTTTAAGAGTGCCCATTAAACCCTTATCTAACCCCCGCCCCCCCCCAAAAAAAAGCGTAAGTCTAACTCCCAGATAGGTACTCACAGTTCCTGAAGTCCGGCGCTGAAGTCTTCTTCCAAGCGGCAACCTCTTCTATCTTCTTCCAGAAACAAGGGGAAACTGAAGACCCGTGACCGCGGAACTGAAGACCGGCGACCGTGGAGCCATGGAGCATGGAGATCCTCTTCGTACGATCACCGCTGCACACTGAGGATTGAATTCAAGGTACGCGTTTAAATATGAGGTACCTTGAATTCCTAATGGCTGATTTGATTCTTCAAATTCAAATCAGCCAATAGGATGAGAGCTACTGAATTCCTATTGGTTGTTCAAATCAGCCAAAAGAATTTCAGCTTCATGAACTGCCAGCAGGGTTTATGTAATACCCAGATTTGAGAGGTGAAATTACAGGTGCACCGTATATGTAGTACTCTCGCCCTATATCTTTGTTGCCATTCTGCTAGGTACTGTATATTCGATTACAAAGATGGTTCAATATTAATTCTAGTTAAAGGGAAAAAAAGCCTTATTATGTGTTCCCTTTCATAAATTGTGTGTTTTTTAAGACAAATCAACAACTACATGTATTATTTTAAGATCTTTTTACTGAGAAACTGAAAGATCCATTGACCCTAGAAAGTTAGTAAAAATTCCTCTAGAAAAATAAGGGAGTGAGAGAGAAAGGGAAAAAGTGGTAAAATAGGTGCGATACTAAGAAGGGGAGGAGCTTGAAGGGAGGGGTCTTATTTAGTGAGGGATAGGTCATAGAAAGGAGGAGCAGAACGTAGGAAAGGTGTTATTAAAATGAAGACAATTTAAAAAATGTTCCAATGGTTGTGCAAAGTGATTTTTGTTTGTGTGTGGTTTAAGATTCAATCTCATTCCAGTGGGTAAGAAAAACAGTTTTTCTAATGATTGTATAGTAGTTCACATGACAAAAACAATTCAGACTATTTCCTTTTAGAAACCCTCACCAACCAAATTCCAATCCATTAGAAAGCATGTTTTGTTTAGGTTTTAATTAATCTAATTTGATAGCCATCACCATTTGAAAAACCAATTTGACACTTCACAAGAAGTATATATTGGCTAATGTAAATAAACACAATATTGTCTGTTTTTTAGCGATTAAAAACTTAAATTACATTCTATGCTTTGATGGACTATACTGAATGTCCAGGGTGGCAGAAAATGTATAGAAACTTAGTCAAAACACTTAAAGGGACAGTCTACCATAGAATTGTTATTGTTTTAAAAGATAGATAATCCCTTTATTACACATTCCCCAGTTTTGCATAACCAACACCGTTATATTAATATACTTTTTACCTCTGTGATTACCTTGTATCTAGGAACCTTCTTCCAGCCCCCTGATCACATGACTGTGACTGTTTATTATCTATTGTCTTACATTTAGCATTGTATTGTGCTAAATCTTAAAGGACCAGTCAATACAGCAGATTTGCTAAATCAACAAATGCATGATACAAAGGCAATGCATTAGCACTTAGTCTGAACTTCAAATAAGTATTAATTTTAAAGTTATGTACCATGTGACAGCAATCAGTCAATCGCAAATGCATGTATGTAAATTCTGTGAATTCTTACACATGCTCAGTAGAAGCTGGTGACTCAGAAAGTGTAAATATAAAAAAACTGTGCACATTTTTTTAATGGATGTAAATTGGAAAGTTGTTTATAATTGCATGCTCTATCTGAATCATTAAAGTTTAATTTGACCTGAGTGTCCCTTTAAATAACTTTCTGTGCCTGAAAACAGTGTTATCTATATGTCCCATGTGTACTTTCTGTCTCTTTGTGTTGAAAAGAGATTTAAAAAGCATGTGATAAGAGGCAGCCCTCAAAGGCTTAGAAATTAGCATATGAGCCTACCTATGTTTAGTTTAAACTAAGAATACCAATAGAAAAAAGCAAATTTGATGATAAAAGTAAATTAGAAAGTTGATTAAAATTAAAAGTCCTATCTGAATAATGAAAGTTTAATTTATACTAGACTGTCCCTTTAAACAACAATGTACCTTTCTCAGAATTGTTTTGCACATACATACTATACTGTTTTGCACATATATATAATAATAAATTGCAGTGCAGGTCTTTGTACATTTATTTGCCCCCTTCCCAAGCTTTGTTAGCTTTATCAGAAGATTTATGGCTTGAGTCAAGCAACCAGCACCACACTGATAAGTCCCAAAAGGCTTAAACAAGCCCTCTGTACTTAATTAAAGGAACACTAACGTCAAAATTAAACTTAAATGATTCAGATAGAGAATGTAGTTTTAAGAGATTTCCAATGTACTTCCATTATTAAATTGTGCCTAGTATTTTTATATGCACAATTTCTGAGGCACCAACTACAACTGAGCATGGGAGTTCACAGTGTATATATATATATGAGTCTGTGATTGGCTGATGGCTGTCACATGATACAGGATGCTGGCAAATTAAAATACATATTGAAATTTATCAGTAAAAAAATATATTACTCATTTAAAATGTGCATTAAGTGCTGCTATTGCATTGTGTTTTTACTACGAACTCGATTATATTGCAGTTTTTTGCAATTGTTTTTCACTTAATGTGTTTTCAATGACTTGTTATACCAGCTGCATAAAAATGTAAAATTATAATTTTATTAGTTATCTCTTCTACACCCAACAAGGAGTGTAATTTATTTTGCTGGTTCTGTTTACATTGCCTGTTAATAGCCTAGACTCAAGTATAGAAACTTTCAGTATAGGTGGGGATACATCAGGCTAAATCAGCGATTTCAAATGCCAAAATAAAGATAAACATGCTACATGTAAACACTTTAATGCACTCCAGCAGGTAAAAGGGATCATTGGGAACAGATTAAAGTGGAGAACATTTTTGGGTAAACTGTCCCTTTAACTTAGAAGGTTCATATGATAATTTCTTAGACCTTGAAGGCCGCCTCTTAAGAATGCATTTTAACAGGCTTTTCACCACTGGAGGGTGTTAGGTCATGTTTTTCATATAGATAACACTGTGCTCGTGCACGTGAAGTTACCTGTGAGCCATCACTGATTGGCTAAACTGCAAGTCTGTCAAAAGAACAAATAAAGGGGCAGTCTGCAGAGGCTTAGAAACAAGATAATCACAGAGGTAAAACATATATAAATACCTGTATAACTGTGTTGGTTATGCAAAACTAGGGAATGGGTAAACAAGGGATTATCTATCTTTTAAAACAATAATAATTCTGGTGTAAACTGTCCCTTTAAGACAATTTCCAATATACATTTAAAAAAATCCCCTGTAATGTAACTTTTTTATTTACTTTACCTGATGTTCCTATAGAGCTGACTTATTTAAGGTGTTATTTATCACTCCAGCTCGCACACTAACTGTGCTCGACTTCTGCTTTCTGTGCACGTCGTATACCACGCTTATTATAAGTTAAAAGTAAAAAAATGTCACTCGCACGCTAACCCGACACACACTAAGAAGCCAAAGTTACAATATTGTGAACACGTTAACATATTCCCCCATAGACTAATAGGCTTCAATGGAGTGCAAAAAGCGAAAAAAAACTAACACCCATACTTGTGTGCTAACCCGCATGGCAATAAGACCCCTAACCTAATAAACCACAAAACTGCAACCTAGCCCACTGCAAAGTACCCACTACACTATTAACCCCTAAACCACCACATCCCCACATTGCAAACTGCCCCGCTACACTATTAACCTCTAAACTGCCACAAACCCACATCGCAAACTACTCTGCCACACTATTAACCCCTAAAAGGCCACATCCTCACATCGCAAACTACTCTGCCACACTGTTAACCCCTAGAATGCCACACTCTGACATCGCAAACTACTCTGCTACACTATTAACCCCTAAAGCACCACAACCCCTAATGCAAAGTACGCACTTACGGCTAGATTTGGAGTTTGGCGGTAGATGGGTTGCTAACGCCACGCGTGTTTTATGTCTAACGCACGGCATTGTTTGACTCCGGTATTTAGAGTTCAAAAAAGACCATCTAACGATGCTCCTAACGCGTGTATGTCACACGCGGAATACTGCCCGCGTTAGACAGTCTCCCATAGAGATCAATGGAAAAGCAAAAAAATTGCTTTTTTCACCTAACACTCGATCTCGCGAGAAATGCGCACAGCTCGGTCATATGACGCATACCACATCATGCACAACAATAACACGCCGCAAATGTCACAACAACAATCAATCAACAAAGCACACAAGCATTACACATTCACAAGCGGGGGGATTTTTAATAAAATTTAATACGGGGAATACGCATATACTTTAAGATGCGGAAATTCGCAAAATAACAACAAGGAATAAAAAATATATACATACACTAGAAAAATAATCGCATTCAATATCACTATATATTAGGACAAACATACATATACAACACTTCACTAATACCACACCATCGCAAATTCACATTTAAACAGAATACTATTGGACAATGTTATCGAAAATGACCACTATGACATCATCGCATTCTACACATTCCACAAATACTAACTCCAAATGAGCATGCGCAAATTCACACAACTAATACACATTGCACTAATATTAATTGCTAATAAAGCACACCTGAACACAATTTACAACGGAAATTGGTACATCATTAAACATTTACACAGGGTATATAAGCACCACACAAGCATGGCTTCTTTGACTGTGTTGCTGGTGGGTCTTTGGAGATTGGAGGTTTAAGATTAGAGAGTTTGTGCATTATTGTGAGTGAGTTAGTGTTAGCGTGAGAGAGTCAGTTGTTAGTGTTATCGTGAGTGAGTTAGTGGGAGTTAGTGGGAGTGGGAGAGAGTCAGTTAGTGGGAGCGTGAGTGAGTTAGTGGTAGTGGGAGTTGTTAGTGAGAGTTGTTAGTGAGAGTTAGTGCTAGTGTGAGTCAGTTAGTGGGAGCGTGAGTTAGTGGTAGTGGGAGTTAGTGAGAGTTAGTGGGAGTGTTTGTTAGTGAGAATTAGTAGTAGTGTGTTAGTGAGAATTAGTAGTAGTGTGAGTTAGCGAGCGAGTGATTTTTCTGTACACTTAACACATTTACACGCAAACACATTCAATAAATACATACACTTATCAATAACACTACATACACTCCATACCCCATACCCCCTCATATTACACTCCATACCCCATTCCCTGTAGTCCCATTCCCTTTCATCCCATTTACTCTTATCCCATACCCCATACCCATCCAATACCCATCCCCTAGTTACATTTAGTTTACATATCCTAATTTTAGTCTTCTTCTTCTTTTGGTTTATTTAAATACTCCTTACCCTCTTTGTTTTTTTAGATCCCTCTCACACTTTCAGCACTTTTTTTGTCTTTTTAGTTCTTTATTTTGACCCCCTTTCATTTCATCACACTCACTTTTTGTTTGATTATTTGGGGTTTAGTTTAGGGAACAGATGGAGGGCAGGCAGGGGAGAGGTAGAGGGGGGAGGAGAGGGAGGAGGAGAGGGAGGAGGAGAGGAACAGGGCAGGAAGGGGGGCAGGAAGGGGGGCAGGAAGCGGGGGTGGAAGCGGTGGGTGGACCCAGCCACTTGGTTCAAGATGAACAAGTGGCTGGGCCCAGTGGCGGACAGAGTAGGGCTTCACAGTCCGGGAAACAGAGGGCATCGTCACAGGGGAAGGCCAAGGCGACTAGGGAGGCGAGGTTTTCGATGGAGGAGAAGGAGGCCCTCGTAGAGGCCTATATGGCCAGGTATAGGAGGCTGCAGCACCAGAAGACTACCCCGACTGAGAAAAGGAGGCTCTGGAATGAAATAAGGAATGCAGTCAATGCAGTGGGTGGCCGGAACAGAGATATGGACTCTATAAAACATCGCTACCGGGACTGTAAGATGGATCTCAAGAAAAAGTTAAGCCTGGAGGCCCGACATTCCGCAGGAACCGGTGGCGGCCCTGCCCTGGAAATCGAGTACTGCCTATGGGAGGAAATGTTGCGGCCTAGCATCTCCGAGGTGGATGTAGTCGGCATCGGAGGAATTGATACCGGGAACCTGCCATTCTCATCTGACGGTAAGCTCATTGAAGAATAAATTCACATACGAATGTATTTCAAGGGACACTATACGCAAACCTTTACTTTCATGATTGAGGTAGCGAATACAATTTGACAAAACATTCAAATGTACTTATATTACCTAATTTGAATAATTCTTGAGATATATTTTAATGAAGAAATAGCCATGCACACGGTGAAACAATCACAGGAGGCAGCTATATTCAGCTAACAATCAGCATCTTCTAAGCATATTTAGATATGCTTTTCAGCAAAGAATATCCAGAGAATGAAGCTAATTAGATAAGAAAAGTACATTAGAAAGTTGATTATAAATGTATGCTTCTAAATCATGAAAGATAAAACATTGGGTTTCATGTCCCTTTAAGGATCAGATTAATGCTATAACGTTGTTTACACGCATTCAATTACTTTGCGGTTACATCAGTATCTAGGCTATAGGTTAGGTGTGCATTTAAACAGACTGAAAACAAACGCTAAAACATTCAGATTGACCAGAGATATCACAAACACGGTTTAGAAAATGCGGAAATCCTATTGATTGTTAGATTTCAAAGTGGATTAATGATTCTGCATTTGTAATTGTATCGTAAGCTAAGTCATTTAAAGCTTCATTTGCAAATATGCTAATATATACAATTTTTATTTTTTTAAATATACAGAGTCTGGGGAGGAGGCAGCACAACAAATACAGCCTCCTCCATCTCCCCGGGATGAGAGTGGTGGGGAGGAATTTCCACTTCAGAGGGAAGAGGCCCCCCGTGACGAAGAGGGCACGGAAGCAGATGAAGAGGCCCCGGAAGCAGAGGAGGAGGCCGCGGAACCAGAGGCCCCTCAAGAACCCGCACACCGCCGTGCACGTGCGTAACTCCCGGATACAAAATATCGAAGGCCGAATTCGAATTCTTGATGGACAAAACCAAATAATTGAAGTCCAAAACCAAATAATAAACATACTTAATAGAATAGAACAAGGGCAAAACAGAATCATTAATCTACACCAAGAGATGTTTAATTTTTTCCAGGAGACGCATGCTGGTCTGCCTCCTGGTCCGCCTCCTGCTGCTGGGCCTCCTGCTGCTGGGCCTCCTGCTGCTGGGCCTCCTGCTTCTGGGCCTCCTGCTGCTGGGCCATCTTCTCCTGCCAGCCCATCTTCTCCTGCCGGCCCATCTTCTCCTGCCGGCCATCTTCTCCTGCCGGGACATCTCCTCCTGCCGAGCCATCTTCTCCTCTTCAGCCATCTTCTCCTCTTCAGCCATCTTCTCCTCCTCAGCCATCTTCTCCTCCTCAGCCATCTTCTCCTCCTCACCTTGGTCGTCCCAGTACTCTTCCATCCACTCTTCCCACAACATCTCCAAGGAGAACTCGTCAGAGTCGGCAGTTGCCCCTTCCAGAGCCTCAGCCCCGTGGGAAGAGGGGAAGGAAGAGGAAGTAAGTATTTGTTTTCATGTTTAATGTTTTTTTTATTTAATGTGTAATGGATAGGTATGTGATGATGTGGTTTTCATACACTTGTGGACCACACTCTGTATATAATTTACTTCTATGGGACCGGGTCCATGGAGGCAGATTGTTTGCAGAGTGTGGGTTATAAGTGTGTGAAAACCACATCATCACATACCTATCCTTGTTCATGATATTGATTGGTTTCTGTGATGTGATGCCCAAACTGTTTCCTGAATCGCAAACAAAATTACCATTACAATTATCCATGATGGCATATTACTGTTTGAATGCCAATAACACAGCTTAAAGGGACAGTCAGAAAATTATTGATTACAAAGAAAACACTGTATTACGCATTATCAAGTTTGAAACAACAAAACATGGAGAAATACGTGTGACTTATGTGCTTACCCTTGTATCTCTGACTATGAAAAATGACCACTCATTTGTTGTTCTGACATAACAAGATTTTAGATATCAATGATCAATACATGGTAAATAATATGCTGTATGAGCACAAGGTTTTACATATACAAATGCTATCCAAATGCCCTCTAGTGGTCAAATTGTATAATGATTACATGCACTCTTCAAGCTCGAAGAAATGAGCACACGAACCTCATAGGTTTAGCTCGCAAATTAAAATAAACACAGACAAATGATTAATTGGTGAGAAACATTTGATATCATTGATATTACAAAATTGACTTTTAGAATAATGCAAAACATTATTTGTTTTCTAAACTGTCCCTTTAACAAAATTATATATGCTAACATATATTTGAAGATTGTTGGTATATCTACATGTACTTGTTCAAACAATAAATTTGGAAATCAGATTTATATTGACGTGTTAAATAAAGTCTATTTTCTTAAAGAGACATTATTGTGTTAATTTATTTTTATAAAGACATTTGTTTTAACAATGAATATGGTTTAAAGTCCTTTTAGGAGTGGGGGGTGAAAATATGCTAACAATAATATATTTGGAGATTAACCAATGTGGAACTCATACATGATACAAAAATAAACATTTGCATTAAAGGGACAGTATACTATATTTTTAACAGAACTGTATGTAATAGACACTACTAGAAACAACAAGATTAACATATACTGATATCAATATTACAAAGCTTTAAACACTTTCAAAGAAAATCGGGTTAGCTCTATTGAAAATATAGATGAACCCCCATTACAAACGTAAAACAAGACAATACACCATCATACACAAAACAGGAGAAAGCTGGAGATGGTACTCACATGAAACTTAGAGGCTTGGCGAGGAGTCTGAAAATTACTTACATTTTATTTGAACAGAAGCAAAATGAAACGTGTATTTGTTAAACAATGGACTATCTAACTAGAGAACAAATTAAAAGATTTGATTTATAATGTGAGTGTCTAATGAACCTTTAATAAAATATACAACGAAATTACATTTAGAAGAAGTCGGCATCATATATTTAGCATATGATAAAGATAAATGCATATTGATTACTTTATTCTAACACAATAGCGCATATTTATGAATTAGATATCTTTAACATTAAACACAACAGTAATTTTTCAGAAAAAGGAACATATTGTTGACAAACATATTAAACAACATGGACTATAGAGATTTGCACTTGCCTCGAAATATCATATGCATGAAAACATTTTGCTTTCGTTCGTTTATTCAACCAGACATCCAGCAAAAGAGAATGTGGTGGTCTTTATCAGCTACGGGTCAACAATGTAACATGATGCAAAAAATCCATATTCCCAAGGTTTTTAAAACTGGCTTCATTCACAAACGTGTTTAACGTGCACAAACAAATATTGCGGGACTACTTAATACAATCAGACGTTTTTTTACCTTTGCATGTGACGTCTTAATTAACATGGCGCTTCCTTGATCACGTAAGAACGCCATCCAATAAAAGGCACATTCTTGATCACGTAAGAACGCAAAAAAAAAAAGGCGCATCCTTGATCGCGTCAAAACGCCATCCAATAAAAGGCACATTCTTGATCACGTAAGAACGCAAACCCAAAAAAGGCGCATCCTTGATCGCGTCAAAACGCAATCCAATAAAAGGCACATTCTTGATCACGTAAGAACGTCAGTCAATACAAGGAATCATTGGACAGCCTGGCAGGTGACGTCTTAAGCAACATGGCGCATCCAAGATCGCTGAAAAACCGCAGCCAATACAAGGACTCAGTTGACAGCTTGGCATATCAATAAGAAACGTATTTATATTTTAGTAACTAGTATGTGTGTAGATTGCTATCTAGGAATGTCACGAAATCATGAATCATCTTTTCGGACTTGATTGTCCCTTGAACTATAGCTATGGTGTATATCTTTAACATTTAAAAGATACACATGAGAAATACATATGCCATTGATGTTTTAAGATATGTTTAGATTGTTTTGGAATAACAATAATGACACATGTATTGATCAAACGTGTCATTTATTCAAGTTGAAATATGGTCAGCCTACCTATAGCCATATATGGGAGGAGAAGTATTTTGTTAACATATTTGTTTAAAAATATTCATCATCTAAAATATGCGCATTACACACAGAGATTTATTTGGTTACACTTTTACAATAAGATAGAATTGAAAATGAAATACATGTGCTGTCAACATTACAATAAGATTGTTTATTAATAAGATTATATGTCCTTGTTCATGTAAAAAGGACAAAAACGCTTTAGAAATGGAAATATATTCATTAACAATTGTGCTCACCATCACTTAAAGGGACATTATTTTGTTTTTAAAAAGAGGATACACATAGACAATACTATTTCAATAAAATGAACCCTTTACAGGGATTATATCATTGTATCAATCCTCAGATCATTTGTTAAAGGTGCATCAATTCATGCAGAGTTTCTAAATACACACATGGATGTGAAAATTGAAATATACATATATACACAAATAACAATCTATATATACATATATACAAGAATTACTATGCTAATCATAATCATGCAATGATAAAGCTTTGAGAAAAATATATAAAGACAAATAATAAAATTACATTGGAGATGTTAATCTTAAAGTCATTTACAATTGTATTACATATATGATTCTTGAAAATCCATTATTTTTGGTAGGTCCCTTTAAGGATCAACCAGATAAACTAGAGCTTCGAATCAATAAAATGAAGAATGAGGACAAAGAATCGTGCAATGACATGTCTTTTATTAGTATGTAAGAAAACATCAACAACGTTTATAAATAATCTTGTAAAAATAAGGAATATTTGAGCCATATGACAAGGTAACAGAGTGCATCACAGTCCATGAAGAGAGTTGCCAAGGGCCAGCATAGCCCCATTGGAGACATATGACAAGGTAACACAGTGCATCACAGTCCATGAAGAGAGTTGCCAAGGGCCAGCATAGCCCCATTGGAGACATATGACAAGGTAACAGAGTGCATCACAGTGCATGAAGAGAGTTGCCAAGGGCCAGCATAGCCCCATTGGAGACATATGACAAGGTAACAGAGTGCATCACAGTCCATGAAGAGAGTTGCCAAGGGCCAGCATAGCCCCATTGGAGACATATGACAAGGTAACAGAGTGCATCACAGTCCATGAAGAGAGTTGCCAAGGGCCAGCATAGCCCCATTGGAGACATATGACAAGGTAACACAGTGCATCACAGTCCATGAAGAGAGTTGCCAAGGGCCAGCATAGCCCCATTGGAGACATATGACAAGGTAACAGAGTGCATCACAGTCCATGAAGAGAGTTGCCAAGGGCCAGCATAGCCCCATTGGAGACATATGACAAGGTAACAGAGTGCATCACAGTCCATGAAGAGAGTTGCCAAGGGCCAGCATAGCCCCATTGGAGACATATGACAAGGTAACAGAGTGCATCACAGTCCATGAAGAGAGTTGCCAAGGGCCAGCATAGCCCCATTGGAGACATATGACAAGGTAACAGAGTGCATCACAGTCCATGAAGAGAGTTGCCAAGGGCCAGCATAGCCCCATTGGAGACATATGACAACGTAACACAGTGCATCACAGTCCATGAAGAGAGTTGCCAAGGGCCAGCATAGCCCCATTGGAGACATATGACAAGGTAACAGAGTGCATCACAGTCCATGAAGAGAGTTGCCAAGGGCCAGCATAGCCCCATTGGAGACATATGACAAGGTAACAGAGTGCATCACAGTCCATGAAGAGAGTTGCCAAGGGCCAGCATAGCCCCATTGGAGACATATGACAAGGTAACACAGTGCATCACAGTCCATGAAGAGAGTTGCCAAGGGCCAGCATAGCCCCATTGGAGACATATGACAAGGTAACAGAGTGCATCACAGTCCATGAAGAGAGTTGCCAAGGGCCAGCATAGCCCCATTGGAGACATATGACAAGGTAACAGAGTGCATCACAGTCCATGAAGAGAGTTGCCAAGGGCCAGCATAGCCCCATTGGAGACATATGACAAGGTAACAGAGTGCATCACAGTCCATGAAGAGAGTTGCCAAGGGCCAGCATAGCCCCATTGGAGACATATGACAAGGTAACAGAGTGCATCACAGTCCATGAAGAGAGTTGCCAAGGGCCAGCATAGCCCCATTGGAGACATATGACAAGGTAACAGAGTGCATCACAGTCCATGAAGAGAGTTGCCAAGGGCCAGCATAGCCCCATTGGAGACATATGACAAGGTAACAGAGTGCATCACAGTCCATGAAGAGAGTTGCCAAGGGCCAGCATAGCCCCATTGGAGACATATGACAAGGTAACACAGTGCATCACAGTCCATGAAGAGAGTTGCCAAGGGTCAGCATAGCCCCATTGGAGACATATGACAAGGTAACAGAGTGCATCAAAGTCCATGAAGAGAGTTGCCAAGGGCCAGCATAGCCCCATTGGAGACATATGACAAGGTAACAGAGTGCAACAGGCACAACAATAAACATAAAAAAGGCCAAATGGCAACCGTAAAAACAAACATCAACATGTGGACGGAGGATTCTTATCAGCGCCCTTGGAGCATCTCCAGATCCTCCACTTACTGGTCATCCCCTTCATCGTCCTGTGCCTGTCCAGCTACAGATTCAAGCATAGAGTTCCACCGCCTCATCTGACGTAGAGTCATATGCTGAACCTGTAGCTGGGCCTGCATGGTGTCGGCCATCCCTCTCAGGACAGCTGCGTTCCTCAACACGGCCTGCTCTACGCGTGCTAGACCTTCTAGCGTGAGCCATGTTGAGTCACAGCCTAAAATAAAGAAAAAAAACAAATATTAATGATAATTACACAACAGACAAAATAAAAAGCAAAGATACATTGTCATCATAAAGACAAATCATTCTTTAAATTAATTTGTTGACATTGATTATTTACACATGAAATATGTTATTCAGACAGACCTAAACCATTAAATGGACATTTTAATCCAACATGTTGTCCCCTTTAATTGGTTTTTGATGATCCACTTTTACAGCTTGAGTGTCTAAAATCTTGTCAAAGGATTTACATTGTACTTACATTAGCAATTTAAAGATTTTTGTTATACTGTGGTAGGCACACCTATCTTTAAACATTTTGGCGTTGAGGGCAAGCTGTGTAAACATAGCAACCAGAAGAAATTACATTCCCACTGGGTTATACAAGAGATAATGTATGAACATGTGTACATACATTGTTGGATCCAAATAGTGGTGATTGGTATATGTAGTGATATCAAATTAAAGGGACAGTAAACCTAAATATTTTAGTTACTGATTCAGATAGAGCATGACATTAAAAAGAATTATTAATTTACTCGTATTCTTTAAATTTTAGAATTCTCTAGCTATATTTTAAATGCAAGAATGTAAGTTTATAGGGCAGGCCATTTTTGGTTATCAACTTTGGTTGTCCCTGCTGATTGATGGATACATTCATCCAACAATAAAGAAATGATGTCCATATTTTATTGTAATAAAAAACAATATAGGCATTTCTTTGTTTCAATAAAGATAGCAAGAGAATGAAGAATAATTGATAAGAGTAGTAAATTATAAATTTGATTAACATTGCATGCTCTATTTGAATCACAATTGAAAAATGTTCATTCAGTGTACCTTTAAGTATCTTATAATGTTGATTTTGAATGATACTTACAGCTGTGCCTGGGAAGGACAATCCGACACCCAGGACAATGAAGGTTGAGACAGGGGGGAGGGATGGGATTGGGTTGTGGAGGGATGGGATTGGGTTGGGGAGGGATGTGCTGCTGCTCTGGGGTAGCCCGTACAGCTGGGGAGTTGTGAGTTGGGGGCTGGGCAGCTGGGGTAGCTGTACGGGCCAAAAGACGGGGAGAGCGGCGAAGAGGGACGAAGGGGCGTTTTTTGGGAGGGATAGGACAGGACAAATGGGAAGGGCCGGGAGGGGCAGGGGGCTGGGCAGGGGACTGGGCAGGGGGCTGGGCAGGGGACTGGGCAGGGGGCTGGGCAGGGGGCTGGGCAGGGGACTGGGCAGGGGACTGGGCAGGGGGCTGGGCAGGGGGCTGGGCAGGGGACTGGGCAGGGGAGGAACAATGATGACCAGAAGCGGAGGATCCATCTGAAATAAATATAATAAATATATTAACATCTCATACATCATGAAATCAAATCAACGCATTTCAACTTGATTATGCTTGCAATATACTTAGAAGTGTGTTTGAATTTCTAAACAATGATGACATGAGGATATGGTATGCATATAGACACTCAGATGAATAGCAATGACTGTCTGTACAATTTTAAAATTATTATTGTGGTTTGGCCTAGAATATGCATGTGACATCATGATGGCATGAATTTCAAATCCAAATATTTAAACAAATCCAAGCATATCTTCATGATGCCTGATACATAAAGGGGGCAGTAGTGTATTTGAACAGACAAATAATATTCCTTTTTAAAGTGCAAAAGCTGTAGACTTTGAATGTCTTCAATAAAATGATTTCCAATAAAGCAACATGTTGGAAACATGTTAGATATATTTCACATACCATCAGACTTCAAGGGAGTCTCTTCCTCCTCCGTCCCACATGTTAAATCAATCTCTGTAAAACATAACATGTTGTGTACACGTTAAGATCAGATATTATAACATATGTTACTGTTGCTCAAAGACACACATCAATGTTGCATTAAAGATATACACACCCAAAGTTATGATTTACATCATTTTGATGGAGCATACAAATGACATTAGATTTGTTATTCTCAATGATTCATATTTTCGATGTATTGTTTGTATTAATTTTAAAATCATAAAAGCATAGTACATAGAACATTTAAGATTTCTCATGTGTGTATCACTTGATGACTGTTGTCAAAAATGAACCTGGAAACAAACATATGCTATGCATCTTCTGAATAACAAAGGTGTAGACTAAGAAAGTTTTAATTATTCATCTTTCAATATTCAAAGAAAATGAATATATAATCAGAGGAGTAAATTATATGTTTGTTTCAAATGTTATGCTTCATCAGAATCATGCTCATAATATTGATTACCAATACACCTTCAATGACATATAAATGAGTCAATGGACTTACCAGAAGACCGCAAATGCGGCTCTGTGTCAGTGCTAGATTCCTCAGGGCTCCCCACACCAACTCTCTCTATGAATGATATAGATATATATTAGTGAACACATTTGGGATATCACTAAATCACATCTGTATCAATTTATAAGAATAATCAACTTGAAAATGTGAAGAATAGAGCAGTCATTATAAAAAAAAATGCTTGATTGAATCAAGGTGATTCTGTAAAAAATGATGTATTGAACATATGTTTAATTTCTGACTATATTAGACATCAAACTCATCTCATACGATGCTATTGCATATCTAAATATACCCATTGATCAATGTTCTTAAAAGAATACACACAAACCACATTTTGAATAACAGCTGTTGACAAATATAAACAAAGACATGTGGCACATCGAGCCATTTGTGCAATGTACAGTAATCTTGTTTAGGATACAACAAATATTGATCACAATACCAAACCAAATTGATTAGTACAAATATGTAATCATGGTGCTGTTAGAGTATGCTTATATCTATAAAGTAACTCCAACAGTGAATATGTGAATTATATATCAATATTGTCTAATCCAAAGAATGTAAGGATTAATGAATCTATTGTTTATTAAAGGGACACTGACATGATTTATTTCAATCATTGATTTCACTGTTCAAACTGTTCCAAATGATTTAACATTGACTCCTATTATAATTTTAATGTTGCTACATTTTAATCTTAAAGGCAGATAAGCAATATTGGATTCAATAAATATTGTTTGTTGAAGGTATCCACCAATCATCAATAAAAACCCAGGTTGGTCAACCAAAATTGAGCTGCAGATAAACGTACATTCTTGATTTTAAAATACATTTAGCAATAGAATATTTCACATATGATTATAGTATTATATTTAAATGTTGCTTAATATTGCATGCTCTATCTGAATGACAACATTAATAATTTTAGCTCAGTGTCCCTTTAATATAAAAATAGATTGATTTGACAATGTTGGTGTTAATGAATTCTCTACTCCATATGCTGATGTAATGAATGGGATTGAGCATGCAATTCAAATCTAATATGTTATTTAAGGATATCCTAAGAATTATTTAATTTTTTTGAGCCAATCACATAAGGCATCTCTGTGCATCCACCAATCTTCATCTACTGAGCCTATCTCGATATGCTTTTCAAGCAAAGTATGTCAAGATAAGAAGAGAAGTAAATACACTCTTTAAATCTCTTAAAGGGACACTGTCCAAACAAATTTAGCGTTCGTGATTCAGATTGAGCATGAAATGTTAAACAACTTTATAATTTAATCCGATTCTCAAATGTTAAGAATTATCTTGTTATCTTTCTTTGCAAATCAATAATGATATTTTAGATTACGGACAATTGTTTCAAAAAACCTGGGTTGTCTTTGATGATTGTTGGATAAATTAATCCAACCAAAAAAACCAAGTTCTGTCCAGAGTACTGAAGCAAATAAATTATCTATTTAATGCCTTATTTTTAAAGTAATGATAGCAACATCACAAGGAGCATTCATAATATGAGACAATTTTTAAAGTTGCTTAAAATAGAATACTCATTCAGAATGTATAAATCATTAATTTTTTAACTGTCTCCCTTTAAGTATATTTTGAGTTCATGTCCCTTTAAATAAACATTTCACAATAATGCTTAAAATATCAGAAACCTAGGCACCTTCCTTTTGCTAAATTAGTATAACATATGAGTAAAGCAAATTTAGATTAACTTCTGGATTGTTTTACACACTGACTGAAATATATATTGTAAAGGAGGTATTTTGGAGTCTTCAGCTTAGAGGGACATTAAGCTATCTGCTATGTATGCATTTTGGATAAGATTATAATATTTGAACAACTTAATATGTTTTGGTATTCAATCATTAGATTGTAATAATATATATTCTTGGCTTAAATACATATCTACATAGGCTATTTTGATGCTGATTGTTGGTTGCACATAGATGCCTTATGTAATTGACTAAGATATGTGCATTGATGTATTTTTTTCAAAGTATATTTAAAGACTGAATGTAATTATATAGTACTTTCTAAATATGTTTAAATTCTTTTATGAATTATTTAAAAATCAATACACAATATACTTTGTGAATGTCCCTTTAAGGACCAAAACATTTGGAATGTTGATTTAACATTGTCAAAATAAACTAAAGGGGAATGAAAATTATATATAGATATGTGATGTCTAACCCAAGAGGTAAGATTTTAAAAACTACATAATATTAATAACTATAGTTAAATGACTCCACTTGAAAATTACATCGATTAACCTGGCATCCAATAACTAGCTTGTTAAAAAAATCAAGTTAAATGACCTACCATTTATAAAAGTAAAAATTAAAATAATTTAGAAAATAATGTTTTGAGATACCTAAGGAAGATACAATATCTTATAAAATTAATTTTACATTCAACAACACTGTCACTTTAATGTAATTGAACCACTTCCCCTTCTTAAAAGTGAAAACAAATAATTTATGACAAATTTTGACTACATATCCGAAATTATTTTAATATCTAAGAATTTCCAAAGAAAAGCATCGATGGATCTCACTCCCCAATTAATGTTAAAAAAGATAGTTTAATGTAATATTCTCGGAATCAGTGGATTTTATAAAATTAATGCATTATTTGATCTTATGCATGTGCTTGTCAAATAGCCAACTACCAGTCATGGGAGTCAAATTGTTTTTTATTGACAGATTATATGGATATTTATTATAATCTGTTCAAAAGAGTGTATTTAATAATAAAATGTTTATTATTACCGTTTAAAAAATTAAAAGTTTCTGAAACAAAAACAAATAAATATTCCTGGAAGTCATCAGATGACAATCTGAAATAAAAAAACAAAAATTTAACAAAGTTAATACACACGTTGTCAAATATTCATAAAATACATTTACAATCATCTTGTGTCTATGCTCTAACTTTGTTCAACATTTTTTAAAGATATTTATTAATAAAATAAAAAAAAATAAAAAAATAAACATACACCATTATATTGTGTAATAAAAAATAAATTTAAATATCTGAATTTCTAATTATACATAATAATGTATATCACATTTCAATAATATATATGTATGCTGAACATAAATGTAATATTTCATGTCCATTCAAATACCTCTATATCAACTATAATATGTATTCCTTTTTCTGATTGTGATCCCTAAATATCTAATGATGAAATAAGTATGACTAATGTATGTAAGCTACCAATAATCAACATTCTTCCTGTGATTCTTAACTAGCATGCATTGGTACACCAACCTGGATAATGCATGGTCTTTGAAAGTCAATTCAGGGGTAAACAGTTGATCTTCAATAGGTGTGTTATTCATCATTTCAAAAATAGAGGACTGTGAAATACCATCCAAAAATTAGAAAATCATCTAAGTGTCTCCAATAGGATGCCTCCACAGCCTTATTCTATCAAATAGTTGGCACTTACCATGTGAACATGTCTTTGTATGGTTTTCAAGGTCAGCAGATTGGAAAGATAATGCCAGACATGATCCCATTGGTATACTTCAATTTCAATCTTGGCTTTTTCCACTGTCAGTCTGGGCAATCTTCACTGTCAAGCTTCTAATTCTTCCCTTTCAGTCTTTAGATTAAGTCAGCTCCCTAATGGCAGAAAAAGTTTAATAAAAATTACTACAAGTGTGTGAATCAGTTCTGTACCCCTCTCCCATCCCCCATTTCAGAATAAATTTCTGTCACTAGCTTACTAAGCGTGTGTAGCATCTTGTGTTATGTTCTATCAAGTGTGAAGATGAGTCATATTGAGCAGAACAAACCTCTAATGTGTGACATTGAACCATAGTCATGCTAGAGGATCCCTTTCTGAGTATTTACATTTTAAGTAATGTGTAAACTAAATGCTAGTTTAGAAAATGTATGCCATATGATGTATTTGTGTACAATTCATGCCAGCAACAGTCCATACATTTATACTTACCAGCTGATGTCCTCTTTAAAAACCAGGTGGCAAAGACTCGCTACAGGACCCAATGCCCAGAGCATCACCTATATTAATAAATGAAACACATTTTTAGCATTTGATGAACAATCCTAACATGTTTGCACAATTCTCTACTTGTCATTTCCCTAGAGTTCACATCTATTGACAATACTCCAGTCTAACTTCTATTCTTTACCGTCTAAAGTGGCGGTTGATGATGTCTGCTCTGACATTGAGCCCCTCGTCCCGGAATGGCCCCTCTAGAACAGGATCATCCTCCTCATCTCTGAGGAGGTTTCAGTCTGCCGGGACGGCCTGCAGCATCCCAGCCCACTGTGCAATATTATGCAGGACGCTACAGGCCACAACTATCTTAGCCACCTTCTTTGGGTTGTACTGGAGGGCTCCTCCCGACCTGTCCAGACACCTGAACCTCATCTTCAGGAGCCCGAACATCCGTTCAACCACTGCCCTGGTTCTCTTATGAGCCCTATTGTAGCGCTCCTCAGACACATCAGTCGGGCTACGCAAGGGGGTAATGAGCCAAGGCCGGCTCATGTACCCAGAATCACCTATAAATTATGAACAGAACATAATTCTAACAGAATCCTCAAAATAGTATTTGGAGTCCAATAAAAAGTTTTGTACACGATAATCCAGTAACAAATGTTTTTTTTTAAATTAAAAAATATAGTTCAATATTATTCTCTATCTTCCCATTTCATCTAAGACATGCTACATATGCGTATTTCTCCTAAATCAAGCCTTGTGTAAAATGCAAACTACATGGTTACATTGCATTCTCTATCTGAGCATTTAAGGTAAGACATGCTACATATCTGCATTGAACTAAAAGACATTAGCGGAAAGAGACAATGACATGGTTAAATTGCATTAGCTAATATCTTCCCATTTCAGCTAAGACATGCTACATATGCAGATTTCTCGTAAACCAAACCTTGTGTAAAATGCTAACTACATGGTTACATTGCATTCTCTATCTGAGCATTTAAGGTAAGACATGCTACATATCTGCATTGAACTAAAACTAGACATTAGCGGAAAGAGACAATGACATGGTTAAATTGCATTAGCTAATATCTTCCCATTTCAGCTAAGACATGCTACATATGCGTATTTCTCCTAAACCAAACCTTGTGTAAAATGCAAACTACATGGTTATATTGCATTCTCTATCTGAGCATTTAAGGTAAGACATGCTACATATCTGCATTGAACTAAAACTAGACATTAGCGGAAAGAGACAATGACATGGTTAACCCCTTAATGACCGGACCATTTTTCAATTTTCTTACCCTTAATGACAATGGCTATTTTTACATTTCTGCAGTGTTTGTGTTTAGCTGTAATTTCCCTCTTACTCATTTACTGTACCCACACATATTATATACCGTTTTTCTCGCCATTAAATGGACTTTCTAAAGATACCATTATTTTCATCATGTCTTATAATTTATTAAAAAAATAATAAAATAAGAGGAAAAAATGGAAAAAAACACACTTTCTATAACTTTGACCCCCAAAATATGTTACACATCTACAATCACCAAGAAACACCCATGCTAAATAGTTTCTAAATTTTGTCCTGAGTTTAGAAATACCCAATGTTTAAATGTTCTTTGCTTTTATTGCAATTTATGGGGCAATAAATACAAGTAGCACTTCGCTATTTCCAAACCACTTTTTTTCAAAATTAGCGCTAGTTACATTGGAACCCTGATATCTGTCAGGAATACCTGAATATCCCTTGACATGTATATATTTTTTTTTAGAAGACAACCCAAAGTATTGATCTAGGCCCATTTTGGTATATTTCATGCCACCATTTCACCGCCAAATGCGATAAAAAAAAAAAAAAGTTTTTCACAAAATTTGTCACAAACTTTAAGTTTCCCACTGAAATTATTTACAAACAGCTTCTGCAATTATGGCACAAATGGTTGTAAATGCTTCTCTGGGATCCCCTTTTTTCAGAAATAGCAGACTTATATGGCTTTTGGGTTGCTTTTGGTAATTAGAAGGCCGCTAAATGCTGCTGCGCCCCACACGTGTTTTATGCCCAGGAGTGAAGGGGTTAATTAGGGAGCTTGTAGGGAGCTTGTAGGGTTAATTTTAGCTTTAGTGTAGTGTAGTAGACAACCCCAAGTATTGATCTAGGCCCATTTTGGTATATTTTATGCCACCATTTCACCACCAAATGCGAGCAAATAAAAAAAAAACTTAACATTTTTCACAATTTTAGGTTTCTCACTGAAATTATTTACAAACAGCTTGTGCAATTATGGCAGAAATTGTTGTAAAAGCTTCTCTGGGATCCCCTTTGTTCAGAAATAGCAGACTTATATGGCTTTGGCGTTGCTTTTTGGTAATTAGAAGGCCGCTAAATGCTGCTGCGCACCACACGTTAATTATGCCCAGCAGTGAAGGGGTTAAATTAGGTAGCTTGTAGGGAGCTTGCAGGGTTAATTTTAGAGATCAGCCTCCCACCTGACACATCCCACCCCCTGATCCCTCCCAAACAGCTCTCTTCCCTCCCCCACCCCACAATTGTTCCCGCCATCTTAAGTACTGGCAGAAAGTCTGCCAGTACTAAATAAAAGAGGTTTTTGTTTTTTTTTAAAATATAAATAATAAAGTATTTTAGCTGTGATGGACCCCTGCCTTAGCCCCAACCTCCCTGATCCCCCCCCCAGCTCTCTAACCCTCTCCCCTACCTAATTACCACCATCTTGGGTACTGGCAGCTTTCTGCCAGTACCCAGTTTGGCCCCAAAAACCCCCCAAAAAGTATTTTTATTTTATTTTTACTTAAAAAAACTATTTCTGTAGTGTAGCAGCCCCCCACAATACCCCCACCCCCACCCCCTCCCAGATCCTTTTATATTTTTTTTTAAAAAAAAATCCCTTTTTTCCCCCTTTCTGCCCTTATTCATTGGTGTCAGTGTGGCTAATGGGTGCACGTGCACGCGCGCACGTGCACGCGCGTGCACGCGCACATGCATGCTCACGCGCGCATCGTGCACACGCGCATCGTGCACGCGCATCGTGCACGCGCACGCGCACCCTCACACCCGGCACTATCGCTACCGGTGCAGAGAGGGCCACAGAGTGGCTCTCTCTGCATCGGGGGCTTGTAAAATGGTATTGCAGGATGCCTCCATATCGAGGCATCACTGCAATACCCTCAGAGCTGCTGGAAGCATTTGTGATCGCTTCCAGCACTCTGTTAGACAACTGACGTACCAGGTACGTCCATTGTCATTAACTGCTTGTTAATGCATGACGTACCTGGTACGTCAGTTGTCATTATGGGGTTAAATTACATTAGCTAATATCTTCCCATTTCAGCTAAGACATGCTACATATGCGTATTTCTCCTAAACCAAACCTTGTGTAAAATGCAAACTACATGGTTACATTGCATTCTCTATCTGAGCATTTAAGGTAAGACATGCTACATATCTGCATTGAACTAAAACTAGACATTAGCGGAAAGAGACAATTACATGGTTAAATTGCATTAGCTAATATCTTCCCATTTCAGCTAAGACATGCTACATATGCGTATTTCTCCTAAACCAAACCTTGTGTAAAATGCAAACTACATGGTTACATTACATTCTCTATCTGAGCATTTAAGGTAAGACATGCTACATATCTGCATTGAACTAAAAGTAGACATTAGCGGGGAAAAAAAAAATGGTTAAATTGCATCCTATAGCTGAACATTACGCTAACATTTTAAAACTACAGTGGCAATTGTCAAACTAATTAACCATGTTGTGCCCAAATACTCACCAACGAGATAACCAGAGGGCATTTGTCTTTCCTCAAACGGTCTCCACAGGGACGACAGAGAGAGGATGCGGGCATCATGACTAGCCCCTCCAAAATTCGCACACACATGCATAATCCTCATCCGTGCGTCACAAACATACTGCACGTTGAGGCTATGAAAATGTTTGCGATTTCTGAAGGGCAAGTCATCAATTGGAGCACGCAGCGCAATGTGGGTACAATCTATGGCTCCCAAGACACTGGGCAATTCAGCAATATCAAAGAACCCGCTTCAGGCGCCTCCAATCACCATCATTCTGTGGGAATCCTATGTATTGCTTACTGATACGTACCATGGCGTCCAGAAAGTTATTAAACACCACAGAGAATGTACCTTGAGCCAGGCCATGCATGTACAGTTCTCCGGATTGAAAACTCCCGGAGGCCAGGACGTATAGACAGCTTAGCATCTTACTCATGGCGGGAACAGCAGTCCTTATTCTTATACGTGGCTCCAAATGAGGTTTAAGAAGATCGTAAAGGCCAATGAGCTGTTCGTGATCGAGCCGATACTTATCATAAACCTCAAAGTCGCTCATGTTTTCCAAGGTGGGTCTCACCCTGTAGACAGGAGGACCTCGAACCAGACGACCCCTTCGTCTCAGTCTGAGCCGCCGAGGCTGCCTGATTCGACCAACAGCTAGTTCGCCAATAGCAGCACCAGCAGCGTCTACCATGTCATCGTCATCCATCTTTCAAAACAGCGTAACAAGGTATGCACTTGATCTGATGTGGATCACAAGTGATGCTTTGGCCATGTTGTTTGGGGGATTTATTGTACAATTAGTCCAATGGTAGTGAGTTTGTAATGATTGCTGATTGTATTTACTTGTTTGTATGTGAGCGGCGCGAATGCTTTCACAGTGGGCGTTTTTTTGTTGTTTGCTGAAATGTTGTTTTCCAACAATGAATCTCAATGTGAAAGTGTCAAATATCACACATACAGTGCATGTTTGTAATGTTTGATCATATGCGTAATCAATATTTCTTAAACGCGATCTTATAGTAACAAGCACACGTCTAGGCTAACATGAATGAAAGTGCATAGTTGTGTATAATGTGCATCGAATGTGATCGATCAATGTTGCTGCAACATTGTTTGTAAACGATAAAGTAACATCTGCCATCTGTAGTATTGTATATATAAGTGATTGCCGAGCTGTCAATATTGTATGCGTCCCTTTAAAATCGCAATAATAATTCCAAACTTGCCGTCTGCCATCTGTAGTATTGTATATATAAGTGATTGCCGAGCTGTCAATATTGTATGCGTCCCTTTAAAATCGCAATAATAATTCCGAACTTCCCGTCTGCCATCTGTAGTATTGTATATATAAGTGATTGCCGAGCT
This sequence comes from Bombina bombina, assembly GCF_027579735.1. Lineage (NCBI taxonomy): Eukaryota > Metazoa > Chordata > Amphibia > Anura > Bombinatoridae > Bombina > Bombina bombina. Next base: position 177,369,927 of record NC_069507.1, read on the forward strand.
GTCAATATTGTATGCGTCCCTTTAAAATCGCAATAATAATTCCGAACTTCCCGTCTGCCATCTGTAGTATTGTATATATAAGTGATTGCCGAGCAGTCAATATTGTATGCGTCCCTTTAAATTCGCAATAATAATTCCGAACTTCCCGTCTGCCATCTGTAGTATTGTATATATAAGTGATTGCCGAGCTGTCAATATTGTATGCGTCCCTTTAAAATCGCAATAATAATTCCGAACTTCCCGTCTGCCATCTGTAGTATTGTATATATAAGTGATTGCCGAGCAGTCAATATTGTATGCGTCCCTTTAAAATCGCAATAATAATTCCGAACTTCCCGTCTGCCATCTGTAGTATTGTATATATAAGTGATTGCAGAGCTGTCAATATTGTATGCGTCCCATTCAAATGGCACTAATACTGAATAACTTCCGGCTGTCATCTGTAGAATTGTGTATATAAGTGATTGCCGAGCTGTCAATATTGTATGCGTCCCTTTCAAATGGCACTAATGCTGAATAACTTCCGGCTGTCATCTGTAGTATTATATATATAAGTGATTTGCGATCTGACAATATTTATTAATTGTCCCATTCAAATCTCCCTAATAATGCTGTTCCAAACTGTTCTTTACGTATATGTTGTATTGTAGTATTGAGTGTTAAAGTTCCGAAAGGGGCGGTACAGTCGTGAATCTGTGATGTGTATGGTTGAATCTTCTAATGACGTCATCATATTATTAACCTGCCTATGTAGTTCTGAAATCCTCATTGTGTTGTTGTATTGTGCTACATTGTTATTGTGTGCTGAATAAAATCTAAATGTGTGCTTTGTGGTTGCGTGATGGGTGATGCGTGTTATGTACATGTACGTATATATTGTGATTGTGTCCCACATATGCTGACTTGTATATAGCGGTCTGGCATTGTTGTTCCTTCCCATAAAGTGACATCTGTAATCTGGTGTAATGATGTTCTTGTTGTACGTAATTCCTAATGGTTTCTGGTGATGGAATCATGATGTTAAAAGTACAGTAAAATCCATATGTTCTGTTTTGTGATTCCTCGAGAGAATGTAATGTGTTTTTCCCCCATCATTTGAATGCACATGTATGAGTGAATGTTAAAAGTAATGTATGTGCATCCATGGCTGATCATGTGTTAAGCCTATGTAGATATGCTGTTGCTGCAAGCATATGAGTTGAATAACTGAAATGCAATAATAAAGGTAAATGAGAATTGTTTCCCATTGTGTAGTGTTTGTGAATCCTGAAAAGTTGACATTATTTTTGTGTCCGTTTAAATGTAATATTTTGTTCAAAAAAGTTTTTTACTAGTGATGTTGATTTGTAGTTGATGTAATATAAAAGTCTGAAACAATTTAATGGTGTTGTGAATATTCAATAAGTAAAATCCATAAATCCACCATAGGGAAATAGTAATTTCTTGATCTATTTATCATAGCTGTGTCTAACGCATAAAAGCATGTATTTTCTAGCGCTGGTATTTGGAGTTTTTCTGTCTACGCTATTTGCGTGCGTTAGGGAAATGTGGGTTTCGCGTGCACGAGCACGTCTTCCCAATAGAAGTCAATGGAGGCTCTAAAAATTGGTCATTTTTTTTTTCTAAGACTGGTTTTCCTCGTAAAGTGAGTGACGTCATGATCTTGTGTTAAAAAGTAACTAAATCGTGTTCTTTTTGTAATAAATAAATATTTTTTGTATGTCATGTGGTGTATATTGTTTGTATGCATCGATGAGTGTATATTTGTGATAATGTTATTAGTTAGATGTAGGTATATGAGGGTCTTTTCCCGTGTGTCAATGTAAGTCAATGGGAAAATGGATTTGTGTCGTTTTTTTTCTAACACCTGAGATCTCGCAACTTTGATCCTTTGTATTTTGTTGAAAAATTATTAAATCTGAAAAATAAATATAGTGTAGTGTTTGTATGAGTGTAAGTGTACTTTGTGTAATATTTGTTTTGTGATTTGTGAATGTTTATTTTGTCAGTATATGTTTACTACTGGGTCTGAGGTGTCGGTAGAAATTTGAGCGTTGGGTGATTTTTGAGTGTCGGTAAATGAACTCGAAATACCGGAGTCCGTAAGAAACCAGCGTTAGGGGCCTCTAACGCTGGTTTTCACGGCTAACGCCAAACTCCAAATCTAGGCCTAACTTTTTTTGGGGGGGGGGTTTGGGCAGCAAAAGAGGTATGTTTAAGTTGGGGCACTACCCTACCAAATGCTCTTCTAAGGGCAATGCCCAATCAAATGCCCTTTTCAATCTTTTTTAACATAGGGTTGTTACCTTATTCAGTGAAAATTAAAGAGACTTAATAGTGAAATAATAAATTGTTTTATTTTTGCACAAAAACTTGCATCTATGGGCCAGATTAAAAGTGGAGCTCTAAATATCACTTTACCTGTTTGCGGGAACACAATAATTAATTACAACTTAATTAGCCCTCCGAAAATTAACCAGAGATTAAATTAACCAGAGATTAATTTTCTAAAAGTGCCTTTAAATTCCCTCAAATTAGAGGGCATTATAGTTATTTATTTTAAAAAAAATGTAGCATTTTTTTAAATAAAATAAAACTGCCCTATGCAGTTTTGAGGTTTTAAAATTGGTGGGAGTGGGGTTTTAGGAAAACAATGGCACTGAAAAGTGCCTTCACATTGTGGTCTATGTGAACTGTGTTTTTCACATAGACCACAATGTAAATATATATGTATATGATTATAAACATATATATTTATGTGTTAATATGTGAATATGTGTATATATATATATATATATATATACACATATTAACACACACACACACACACATATATATATATATATATATATATATATATATATATATATATATATATATATATATATATATATATAAAAAATGCTGCCCATGGCTGCGCTACTTACACCCTTTGCTGGGCAAGGTTCTAATGCCTTCTGTGAAGGAATCAGAACGAGGCTCCCACAGGAGCCTATGGAAGAGCGCTCTAATAAGCGCAATGCTTCCTAGCAATGAGAACGCGAGCTTGCATTCACACTTCGATTACCTTGTAATACCAGTGCACATTATCATGTGCTGGTATTATAAAGTGGAGCACTATTGCTTGCATGCAAGCGATATTTAGCACTGCACTTGTAATCTGGCCCATAGTGTTTATTTCACTAAACTTAGTTGTAATAATTTTAGTGGCTTTTACCATAGAATTATATTAAATTAAAAGTTAAAGTCCATTACCATTAATAGTCACAACTTTTGTTTGCAAAAATTCTTCCAGTAAAAGTTTGAACAGAATATGTACATATGCTAAATGAGATTAGGGGATTAGGGTTCAAACATCACACTTACTTAGAGAACTGGTAGTGGTGTGTTTTGTAGCAAAAATAATGGTGATCCACTGACACTGTGTAACAAATACAGTCATGCGAAAAAGAAAGTACACCCTCTTTAAATTGTATGGTTTTATGTATCAGGACATAATAACAATCATCTTGTCCTTAGCAGGTCTTAAAATTAGGTAAATACAACCTCAGATGAAAAACAACACATGACATATGGCAACGTGTCATGATTTATTTAAAAAATTAAAGCCATAATGGAGAAGCCATGTGTGAAAAACTAAGTACACCTTATGATTCAATAGCTTGTAGAACCACCTTTAGCAGCAATAACTTGAAGTAATCGTTTTCTGTATGACTTTATCAGTCTCTCACATCGTTGTGGAGGAATTTTGGCCCACTCTTCTTTACAACGTTGCGTCAGTTCATTGAGGTTAGCAGGCATTTGTTTATGCACAGCTCTCTTAAGGTCGCGCCACAGCATTTCAATCGGGTTGATGTCTGGACACCTTGATTCTTTTCTTTTTCAGCTATTCTGTTGTAGATTTTCTGGTGTGCTTGGGATAATTTTCCTGTTGCATAACCTGATTTCATCCAAGCTTTAGCTGTCAGACAGATGGCCTCACATTTGACTCTAAAATACTTTGGTATATAGAGGAGTTCATGGTCGACTGAATGACTGCAAGGTGTCCAGGTCCTGTCGCTGCAAAACAATCCCAAATCATTACCCCTCCACCATCATGCTTGACATTTGGTATGAGGTGTTTGTGCTGATATGTTGTGCTTGGTTTTCACCAAACAAGGCGCTGTGCATTATGGCCAAACATCTTCACTTTGGTCTCGTCTGTGCAAAGGACATTGTTCCAGAAGTCTTGTGGTTTGTTCAGATGCAACTTCCCAAACCTAGGCTGGGCTGCCATGTTCTTTTTAGAGAGAAGAGGCTTTCTCCTGGCAACCCTTCCATACAAACTATACTTGAGTCTTTTTCTAATTGTACTGCCATGAACATTAATATTTAACATGCTGAGGCCTGTAGAGCAGTGTTTTTCAACCAGTGTGCCATGGCACACTAGTGTGCCGTGAGAGATCCTCAGGTGTGCCGCGGCAGACTGACAACAGTGCGGGGGTTTCCCTCTTTCAAATTTTGAAATATTGGGAGGTATGTGACAGGCTCATCAGGCATCATTTACAACCATGACATTCATTCACAGACAATCATTATGATTGTGAATGAATGTCAATATGTCATGTATAGTTTGTAGGAGGCATGGCATGACAGCACAGTACAGTGTGTGTGTATATATATATATATATATATATATATATATATATATATATATATATATCCTGTATTAGGCTACAATGTGTGATTTTGTAAAATTTTGGGATGGTGGTGTGCCACAGGATTTTTTTTTTTTTTTTTTTTTAAGTTTTCAAAAAAGTTTATTGGGAGTAAAACAAGTACATACATTCAAAATGCAAGAAATAAAAATGAGTTACATTGTTGACTCGCTTCACAGTTGAAGTAATACAGGGGTATAGGGGAAGGGAGGGGAGGAGAAATGGGAGAATAAACAATTAAGGTTACAATGGTTACAAGGATAAGCATATTATCTGGGTCAAAAAGCAGTTCTATGTTACATGAACATAATTTTACATGGACCGATTAATTTTGGACCTCCTGAGTGGTTGGAGTTTTAGACTGTATGTAAGTTTCCCACATAAAGGTCATTTGGGCATATGTGTCCATGGTTTTGTTTTTCATGTAATGGTATTCTTCTAAGGAAAGGGTGCGATGACACTCTAATTGCCATTGTGCTAGGGAAAGGACTTTATTTGATTTCCAGTTTCTAGCTAGTATGATTTTAAAGCTATTGCTTAAAATATGGAATAGTTTTTTGGAGGGGGTGGGTGCAACAGGATTTTTTAATGTAAAAAAGTGTGCCACGGCAAAAAAAAGGTTGCAAATCACTGCTGTAGAGTATAAAATGTAAATCTTGTTTTTTTTTTGCAATTTCTCTGAGCATTGCATGGTCTGACCTTGGGGGGAATTTGCTGGGACGTCCGCTCCTAGGAAGACTGGCAACTGTCTTGAATGTTTTCCACTTACTTGTGAATAATCTTTCTCACTGTAGAATTATGGACTTTAAATTGTTTTGAAATGGCCTTAAAACCCTTCCAAGATTTATGGGCAGCAACAATTGCTTCTCTAAGATTATTGCTGATGTTTTCCATCCTTGGCAACACACACCTGAATGCTCCAGACCAGCAAACTGCTAAAACTTTGGCTTTTATAGAGGTGGTGACACTTGCTGATGATCAATTAATCAAGGGCCTTTGATTAGCAGCAGCTGGTGTCTTAATGCCTATGGAAGCAGTAACGGCTAGATTTGGAGTTTTGTCGGTAACGACCCGAAAAACTAACGCCGGCTTTTTTCTGGCCACACCATAAAAATAACTCTGGTATTGAGAGACCATATAAAGGCTGCGTTAGGCTCCAAAAAAGGAGCGTAGAGCATTTTTAACGCAGCTTCAACTCTCGATACCAGAGTTATTCCAGATCGGAACAGCCAATAGAATGCGAGCTCAATCTGATTGGCTGATCAGATCAGCCAATCGGATTGAACTTGATTCTGATTGGCTGATTCCATCAGCCAATCAGAATATTCCTACCTTAATTCCGATTGGCTGATAGAATCCTATCAGCCAATCGGAATTCGAGGGACGCCATCTTGGATGACGTCATTTAAAGGAACCGTCATTCGTTGTTCAGTCGTCGGCCAGGATGGATGTTCCGCGGTGGAGGTCTTCAGGATGCTGCCGCTTCGCTCCGGATGGATGCCGCTTGGATGAAGACTTCAATCGGATGGAAGACCTCTTCTGCCCCGCTTGGATGAAGACTTCAGCCGGATCATGGACCTCTTCAGCCCCCCGCTTGGGCTTGGATCAGGACATCGGAGGAGCTCTTCTGGACGGATCGGTGTGATACCCGGTGAGGTGAAGACAAGGTAAGATGATCTTCAGGGGCTTAGGGTTAGATTAGGGGTATGTGGGTGGTGGGTTGTAATGTTGGGGGGCTTGGGTATTGTATGTTTTTTTTTACAGGCAAAAGAGCTGTATTTCTTGGGGCATGCCCCGCAAAGGGCCCTGTTCAGGGCTGGTAAGGTAAAAGAGCTTTGAACTTTAGTAATTTAGAATAGGGTAGGGCATTTTTTTTATTTTGGGGGGCGTTGTTATTTTATTAGGGGGCTTAGAGTAGGTGTAATTAGTTTAAAATTGTTGTAATATTTTTCTTATGTTTGTAAATATTTTTTTATTTTTTGTAACTTAGTTCTTTTTTATTTTTTGTACTTTAGCTAGTTTATTTAATTGTATTTATTTGTAGCAATTATATTTAATTAATTTATTGATAGTGTAGTGTTAGGTTAATTGTAGATAATTGTAGGTAGTTTATTTAATTAATTTATTGATAGTCTAGTGTTAGGTTTAATTGTAACTTAGGTTAGGATTTCTTCTACAGGTAAATTTGTAATTATTTTAACTATTTTAGCTATTAAATAGTTCTTAACTATTTAATAGCTATTGTACCTGGTTAAAATAAATACAAAGTTACCTGTAAAATAAATATAAATCCTAAAATAGCTATAATATAATTATAATTTATATTGTAGCTATATTAGGATTTAGTTTACAGGTAAGTATTTAGCTTTAAATAGGAATAATTTATTTAATAAGAGTTAATTAATTTCGTTAGATTTAAATTATATTTAACTTAGGGGGGTGTTAGTGTTAGGGTTAGACTTAGCTTTAGGGGTTAATACATTTATTAGAATAGCGGTGAGCTCCGGTCGGCAGATTAGGGGTTAATAATTGAAGTTAGGTGTCGGCAATGTTAGGGAGGGCAGATTAGGGGTTAATACTATTTATTATAGGGTTAGTGAGGCGGATTAGGGGCTAATAACTTTATTATAGTAGCGCTCAGGTCCGGTCGGCAGATTAGGGGTTAATAAGTGTAGGCAGGTGGAGGCGACGTTGAGGGGGCAGATTAGGGGTTAATAAATATAATATAGGGGTCGGCGGTGTTAGGGGCAGCAGATTAGGGGTACATAAGGATAACGGAGGTGGCGGCGCTTTGCGGTCGGCAGATTAGGGGTTAATAAGTGTAGGTAGGTGGAGGCGACGTTGTGGGGGGCAGGTTAGGGGTTAATAAATATAATACAGGGGTCGGCGGTGTTAGGGGCAGCAGATTAGGGGTACATAGGGATAGCGTAGGTGGCGGTCGGCAGATTAGGGGTTAAAAAAATGTATTCGAGTGTCGGCGATGTGGGGGAACCTCGGTTTAGGGGTACATAGGTAGTTTATGGGTGTTAGTGTACTTTAGAGTACAGTAGTTAAGAGCTTAATAAACCGGCGTTAGCCCAGAAAGCTCTTAACTACTGACTTTTTTCCTGCGGCTGGAGTTTTGTCGTTAGCGTTCTAACGCTCACTTCAGAAACGACTCTAAATACCGGAGTTAGAAAGATCCCATTGAAAAGATAGGATACGCAATTGACGTAAGGGGATCTGCGGTATGGAAAAGTCGCGGATGAAAAGTGAGCGTTAGACCCTATTTTGAGTGACTCCAAATACCGGCGGTAGCCTAAAACCAGCGTTAGGAGCCTCTAACGCTGGTTTTCACGGCTAACGCCAAACTCCAAATCTAGGTCCAAGTTTTTCACACATGGCTTCTCCATTTTGGCTTTACTTTTATTAAATAAATAATGTACAAACAACAGTTCTAATCCAGCACTAGAGTAGCCAGGTGTGTGCACCAACAGGTTACAGCTCACCTGCACAACAATATAGAGTCCAAAAAAAGGCAGCACCACCTTTGTTTTGCAGAAATTCTCTTTTTATTTCTCTCTTTACCTACCTGCTAAGGACCAGATGATTGTTATTATGTCCTGATACGAACCATAGAGTTCAAAGACAGTGTAATTTATTTTTCACATGACTGTATATAAAAAACTATATAGTCCAATGTAAATTGGTGTAAAGGGTCAGAAGAAAACATTGAAAAGGGAATATACAAGGAATATACAATAGTCCTGCTAAATGTATAAAGCAGACTTGGCAAATATGACCTTACTCACATGTAGGACACCTAAACACTGAGCTCTCAGGTTGTAAGCATAATCAATCAATCCCCATCTAAGAACACTCAGCAGCCGAAGACATCAAGGTAAGTATTTTAATAAAACACTTTAAAAACAAACTGAGCACCCAGGAAATTCAGGACAAGAATACACTGTATGGCAGTTCTACGGACAAGAGAACGCCGACTGACACTCAGCATTCTCCCCTGATCTTGGAAATGACTTCAGGTAAAGTGTAACAGCAATGTCCATTCCTCCGGTTAGCATGTCAGTCTTTAAGAATCCTCTGACGTACGCTTCACCAAAAGTTTGTTGGCTTCTTGAAGGACTCCTTGAAAAGTTTAAGTGCTGGTGCACGGGGCACTTACAAAATATATGTGTATGATGCTGAAAAACAATTATTTTACTAGAAGAATTTTTGCTAATGGAAGTTAATTGCAAAAATACTTAAACTTTCATGATTCAGATAGGGCATGCATTTTTAAACAATTTTCCAATTTACTTTTATCATCAAATTTGCTTTGCTCCCTTGGTGGTCTTTTTGAAAAGCTTAACCTAGGTAGGCTCAAACTGATTTCTAAACCGCCTCTTAGCTCAGAGCATTTTAAAAGTTTTTCACAGTTAGACAGTACTAGTTCATGTGTGTCATATAGATAACATTGTGCTCATCCCGGTGGAGTTATTTAGGAGTCTGCACTGATTGGCTAAACTGCATGTCAGTCACAATCACTGAAATAAGGGGACAGTCTGCAGAGGCTTAGATACAAGGTAATCACAGAGGTAAAACATATATTAATATAACTTTGTTAGTTATGCAAAACTGGGGAATGTGTAATAAAGGGATTATCTATCTTTTTAAACAATACAATTTTTGGTTTAGACTATCCCTTTAAATGTACCCATACACATTTCAAATTTAACCCTTCCACCCCTTTAACCTCTGTCTTCTACTCTCACAGATTTATTAACATTACACATATAGATTAGTGATGTCGCAAACCTAAAATTTTACAATCCGGTATTGTTCGCGAACCCGCGAACCGCGCAAACCGCCATTGAATTCAATAGGCAGGCGAACTTTAAAACCTACAAGGACTCTTTCTGGCCACAATAGTGATGGAAAAGTTGTTTCAAGGGTACTAACACCTGGACTGTCGCATGCTGGAGGGGGATCCCTGGCAAAACTCCCATGGAAAATTACATAGCTTATGCAGAGTCTGCTTTTAAGCCATAATGGGCCTAAATCAACTAACATTCCCAAAGTGGCTGTCTCAAAACATCCCGGACAGAAGATAGATTGATAGATAGGATAGATAGATATACATTGATTGATAGTTAGATAGAATCGATAGAAGAGAAATAGATAGATTTGTTAGATATATAATTACCCTAATAAAGTCTAATAATTAAACATGCGTTCTTGGACCCAACTAGGTTGTGTTAAGTAGTACTGTTCTTCGCACTTTCAGCCCTGTAACTCCCCCTATTGGTGGAGGTCTATATGGCGGTTATGATTACCCTGACAAAGTATAACAACAAGACACGTGGTCTGGGACCCATGGTAATTTTGTTGTGTTAAGTAAAACTTTTCTTATCACTTGAATCCCTCTTACCCCCCCTTTGGTTGGAGCTCTATATGGCCTGCATGATTAGCCTGACAAAGTATAATAATAAAACATCTGGTCTTGGACCCATGGTAATTAGGTTGTGTTTAAGTAGTACTATTCTTATAACTGTAATCCCTGTTACTCCCCTTATCAAGGGAGGTCTATATGGCCTGCATGATTACCCTGACAAAGTATAACATCAAGACACACAGTGTTGGACCCCTGATAACTAGCTTGTGTTAATTAGTACTTTTCTTAGCACTTTAATCCCTGTTCCCCCCCCCCCCCTATCGGGGGTGTTCTATATGGCCTGCCTAATTACCCTGAAAAAATATAATAATAAGACATGCGGTCTGGTACCCATTTTAACTAGGTTGTGTTTTAAGTACTACCATTCTTAGCACTTTAATCTCTGTAACTCCCCCTATTTGGTGAGGTCTATACGGCCTGGATGATTACCCATACAAAATATAATAATAAGACATCTGCTCTTGGTCTGCGACCCATGGTAACTATGTTGTGTTAATTAGTAATGTCCTTCGCATTTTAATAGCTGTTACTCATACTCACCCTATCGGTGGAGGTCTATATGGCCTGCATGATTACCCTTACAAAATATAATAACCAAACATATGCTCTGGGACCCATGGTAAGTAGGTTATGTTAAGTAGTACTGTTCTTTGCAGTTTAATACCTGTTACAACACCAAATGGTGGCAGGTCTATCTGGCCTTCATGATTAGCTGCACCCAAACCCAAAAAAAAGCTGAGTGGTCTTAGACTAACACCCATGGCTAACTCGGTTGTTTCAATTAGTACTATTCTTAGCACTTTCATCCCTGTTACGGGTGGTCTACATGGCCATCATGATTAGCCGAACAAAATACTACAATCCAACCTTTGCTCAGTCTTCATAGGCCCTTCATTGTCTGTATTTTGATAGTACAGTTCTTATTATTTTTATAGCTGATACAACACCGAATGGTGGCAGCTCTATATGGCCTGCATGATTAGCCGCACCCAATACAAAAATAAATCCAAGCGGTCTTGGATTAACACCCATGGCTAACTCTGTTGTTTTAAGTAGTACTATTCTTAGCACTTTCATCTCATCATCCCTGTTACTTCCAGGACTCTCGGTGGTGGTCTACATGGCCATCATGATTAGCCTAACCAAATACTACAATCCAACCTTGGCTCAGTCTTCATAAGGCCCTTCATTGGCTGTATTTTGGTAGTACTGTTCTTATTAGTTTAATACCTGATACAACACCGAATGGTGGCAGCTCTATATGGCCTGCATGAATAGCCGCACCCAAAGCCAAAAAAAAGCCAAGCGGTCTTGCACTAACACCCATGGCTAACTCTGTTGTTTCAAGTTCTACTATTCTTAGCTCTTTCATCTCATCCCTGTTACTTCCAGGACTCTCAGTGGTGGTGGTCTACATGGCCATCATGATTACCCTCACCAAAATATAACAACAATACGTGCGTGCAGGGAACCATGGTAAGCTTACTTCCTTTCGCAAAATCGAGTATAACAGTTGCAGGCAGAGGTTCTGACCCTGCATTATGGCTGCACCTCTCCCTAAAAGAGGCATGCGTTACAGAGTCTGTGGGCATGTATGCAAAGAGCTGGCCTGCCTAAAAAGAGGAGCAAGGCTGTACAGGTTGTTCTCCTTCAGCCGTTTTATACGCTGTCCCACGGCCACGACCCTCAACAACCACAACAGAATGAAACACCACATATGCCATCCTTTTAAACAACAGAGTACAGGTATGGCATTGATTTTAGTTACACGGCGATATTTATTATGAACCGTGAAATTTAAAACAAAAACATGATTGGACACCAAGTACAGTACAGGTCGTTCTCCTTCAGCCTTTTTAGAATAGTGTTCCGGTACCCCAACAAAAACAACAGCAGGAAAGAGGACATATGGCATCCTTTTGAACAATAGATAACAGGTAAGGCATAGATTTTACAAAGCCATAGATAATTTTTTTGCAACTGTGAAATAAAAAAAAACATTGATTGGACACCCAGCACACTTCTTTATCCTTAGGCCTTTTTATAAGAGGCTCCCGGAGCCTCAACTGAAACAACAGCATGAAAGAGGACATATGGCATCCTTGTGAACAATTGATTACAGTTAAGGCATTGATTTTAGAATCCCAGAGATCATTTATATGACCCGGGAAATAGAAAAAAACATTGATTGGACACCCAGTACACTTTTTTATCCTTAGGCCTTTTTATAAGAGGCTCCCGGAGCCTCAACAGAAAAAACATTATGAAAGAGGACATATGTCATCCTTTTGAATAATAGATTACAGGAAAGGCATTGATTTTAGAATCCCAGAGATCATTAGTTGCAACCGGGAAATAGAAAAAAACATTGATTAGACACCCAGTACACTTATTTATTCTTAGGCCTTTTTAATAAGAGGGTCCCGGAGCCTCAACCGAAACAACAGTATGAAAGAGGACATATGTCATCCTTTTGAATAATAGATTACAGGAAAGGCATTGATTTTAGAATCCCAGAGATCATTTATATGACCCGGGAAATAGAAAAAAACATTGATTAGACACCCAGTACACTTATTTATCCTCAGGCCTTTTTAATAAGAGGGTCCCGGAGCCTCAACCGAAACAACAGCATGAAAGAGGACATATGTCATCCTTTTGAATAATAGATTACAGGAAAGGCATTGATTTTAGAAACCCAGAGATCATTAGTTTCAACCGGGAAATAGAAAAAAACATTGATTAGACACCAAGTACACTTATTTATCCTCAGGCCTTTTTAATAAGAGGGTCCTGGAGCCTCAACCGAAACAACAGCATGAAAGAGGACATATGTCATCCTTTTGAATAATAGATTACAGGAAAGGCATTGATTTTAGAAACCCACAGATCATTAGTTTCAACCGGGAAATAGAAAAAAACATTGATTAGACACCCAGTACACTTATTTATCCTCAGGCCTTTTTAATAAGAGGGTCCCGGAGCCTCAACCGAAACAACAGCATGAAAGAGGACATATGTCATCCTTTTGAATAATAGATTACAGGAAAGGCATTGATTTTAGAAACCCACAGATCATTATTTGCAACCGGGAAATAGAGAAAAACATTGATTAGACACCCAGTACTCTTATTTATCCTCAGGCCTTTTTAATAAGAGGGTCCCGGAGCCTCAATCAAAACAACAGCATGAAAGAGGACATATGTCATCCTTTTGAATAATAGATTACAGGAAAGGCATTGATTTTAGAATCCCAGAGATCATTTATATGACCCGGGAAATAGAAAAAAACATTGATTAGACACCCAGTACACTTATTTATCCTCAGGCCTTTTTAATAAGAGGGTCCCGGAGCCTCAACCGAAACAACAGCATGAAAGAGGACATATGTCATCCTTTTGAATAATAGATTACAGGAAAGGCATTGATTTTAGAAACCCACAGATCATTATTTGCAACCGGGAAATAGAAAAAAACATTGATTAGACACCCAGTACACTTATTTATCCTCAGGCCTTTTTAATAAGAGGGTCCCGGAGCCTCAACTGAAACAACAGCATGAAAGAGGACATATGTCATCCTTTTGAATAATAGATTACAGGAAAGGCATTGATTTTAGAAACCCACAGATCATTATTTGCAACCGGGAAATAGAAAAAAACATTGATTAGACACCCAGTACACTTATTTATCCTCAGGCCTTTTTAATAAGAGGGTCCCGGAGCCTCAACTGAAACAACAGCATGAAAGAGGACATATGTCATCCTTTTGAATAATAGATTACAGGAAAGGCATTGATTTTAGAAACCGACAGATCATTATTTGCAACCGGGAAATAGAAAAAAACATTGATTAGACACCCAGTACACTTATTTATCCTCAGGCCTTTTTAATAAGAGGGTCCCGGAGCCTCAACCAAAACAACAGCATGAAAGAGGACATATGTCATCCTTTTGAATAATAGATTACAGGAAAGGCATTGATTTTAGAAACCCACAGATCATTATTTGCAACCGGGAAATAGAAAAAAACATTGATTAGACACCCAGTACACTTATTTATCCTCAGGCCTTTTTAATAAGAGGGTCCCGGAGCCTCAACCAAAACAACAGCATGAAAGAGGACATATGTCATCCTTTTGAATAATTGATTACAGGAAAGGCATTGATTTTAGAAACCCGGGGATAATTTGTTGCAACCGTGAAATCTAAAAAAAGATTGATTAGACACCCAGTACACTTATTTATCCTTAGGCCTTTTTAGCAGAGGCTCCAGGACCCTCCACAAAACCAGCAGCATGAAAGAGGACATATGGCATCCTTTTGAAAATTAGATTACAGGAAAGGCATTGATTTTAGAAACACAGAGATCATTAGTTGCAACCATGAAATCTAAAGAAACTTAGATTATACACCCAGTACACTTCTTTATCCTTAGGCCTTTTTATAAGAGGCTCCCAGAGCCTCAACAGAAACAACAGCATGAAAGAGGACATATGGCATCCTTGTGAATAATAGATTACAGGAAAGGCATTGATTTTAGAAACCTGGGGATAATTTGTTGCAACCGTGAAATCTAAAAAAAGATTGATTAGACACCCAGTACACTTATTTATCCTTAGGCCTTTTTAGCAGAGGCTCCAAGACCCTCCACAAAACCAGCAGCATGAAAGAGGACATATGGCATCCTTTTGAAAATTAGATTACAGGAAAGGCATTGATTTTATAAACACAGAGATCATTATTTGCAACCGGGAAATAGAAAAAACATTGATTAGACACCCAGTACACTTCTTTAACCTCAGGCCTTTTTAATAAGAGGGTCCCGGAGCCTCAATCGACACAACAGCATGAAAGAGGACATATGTCATCCTTTTGAATAATAGATTATAGGAAAGGTATTGATTTTAGAATCCCAGAGATCATTTATATGACCCGGGAAATAGAAAAAAACATTGATTAGACACCCAGTACACTTATTTATCCTCAGGCCTTTTTAATAAGAGGGTCCAGGACCCTCCACAAAACCAGCAGCATGAAAGAGGACATATGGCATCCTTTTGAAAATTAGATTACAGGAAAGGCATTGATTTTAGAAACACAGAGATCATTATTTGCAACCGGGAAATAGAAAAAAACATTGATTAGACACCCAGTACACTTATTTATCCTCAGGCCTTTTTAATAAGAGGGTCCCGGAGCCTCAACCGAAACAACAGCATGAAAGAGGACATATGTCATCCTTTTGAATAATAGATTACAGGAAAGGCATTGATTTTAGAAACCCACAGATCATTATTTGCAACCGGGAAATAGAAAAAAACATTGATTAGACACCCAGTACACTTATTTATCCTCAGGCCTTTTTAATAAGAGGGTCCCGGAGCCTCAACCGAAACAACAGCATGAAAGAGGATATATGTCATCCTTTTGAATAATAGATTACAGGAAAGGCATTGATTTTAGAAACCCACAGATCATTATTTGCAACCGGGAAATAGAAAAAAACATTGATTAGACACCCAGTACACTTTTTTATCCTCAGGCCTTTTTAATGAGGGTCCCGGAGCCTCAACCGAAACAACAGCATGAAAGAGGACATATGTCATCCTTTTGAATAATAGATTACAGGAAAGGCATTGATTTTAGAAACCCACAGATCATTATTTGCAACCGGGAAATAGAAAAAAACATTGATTAGACACCCAGTACACTTATTTATCCTCAGGCCTTTTTAATAAGAGGGTCCCGGAGCCTCAACCGAAACAACAGCATGAAAGAGGACATATGTCATCCTTTTGAATAATAGATTACAGGAAAGGCATTGATTTTAGAAACCCACAGATCATTATTTGCAACCGGGAAATAGAAAAAAACATTGATTAGACACCCAGTACACTTATTTATCCTCAGGCCTTTTTAATTAGAGGGTCCCGGAGCCTCAACCAAAACAACAGCATGAAAGAGGACATATGTCATCCTTTTGAATAATAGATTACAGGAAAGGCATTGATTTTAGAAACCCACAGATCATTATTTGCAACCGGGAAATAGAAAAAAACATTGATTAGACACCCAGTACACTTATTTATCCTCAGGCCTTTTTAATAAGAGGGTCCCGGAGCCTCAACCGAAACAACAGCATGAAAGAGGATATATGTCATCCTTTTGAATAATAGATTACAGGAAAGGCATTGATTTTAGAAACCCACAGATCATTATTTGCAACCGGGAAATAGAAAAAAACATTGATTAGACACCCAGTACACTTTTTTATCCTCAGGACTTTTTAATGAGGGTCCCGGAGCCTCAACCGAAACAACAGCATGAAAGAGGACATATGTCATCCTTTTGAATAATAGATTACAGGAAAGGCATTGATTTTAGAAACCCACAGATCATTATTTGCAACCGGGAAATAGAAAAAAACATTGATTAGACACCCAGTACACTTATTTATCCTCAGGCCTTTTTAATAAGAGGGTCCCGGAGCCTCAACCGAAACAACAGCATGAAAGAGGACATATGTCATCCTTTTGAATAATAGATTACAGGAAAGGCATTGATTTTAGAAACCCACAGATCATTATTTGCAACGGGAAATAGAAAAAAACATTGATTAGACACCCAGTACACTTATTTATCCTCAGGCCTTTTTAATAAGAGGGTCCCGGAGCCTCAACCAAAACAACAGCATGAAAGAGGACATATGTCATCCTTTTGAATAATAGATTACAGGAAAGGCATTGATTTTAGAAACCCACAGATCATTATTTGCAACCGGGAAATAGAAAAAAACATTGATTAGACACCCAGTACACTTATTTATCCGCAGGCCTTTTTAATAAGAGGGTCCCGGAGCCTCAACCGAAACAACAGCATGAAAGAGGACATATGTCATCCTTATGAATAATCGATTACAGGAAAGGCATTGATTTTAGAAACCCGGGGATAATTTGTTGCAACCGTGAAATCTAAAAAAACATTGATTAGACACCCAGTACACTTATTTATCCTTAGGCCTTTTTAGCAGAGGCTCCAGGACCCTCCACAAAACCAGCAGCATGAAAGAGGACATATGGCATCCTTTTGAAAATTAGATTACAGGAAAGGCATTGATTTTAGAAACACAGAGATCATTAGTTGCAACCATGAAATCTAAAAAAACTTAGATTATACACCCAGTACACTTCTTTATCCTTAGGCCTTTTTATAAGAGGCTCCCGGAGCCTCAACAGAAACAACAGCATGAAAGAGGACATATGGCATCCTTGTGAATAATAGATTATAGGAAAGGCATTGATTTTAGAAACCCGGGGATAATTTGTTGCAACCGTGAAATCTAAAAAAAGATTGATTAGACACCCAGTACACTTATTTATCCTTAGGCCTTTTTAGCAGAGGCTCCAGGACCCTCCACAAAACCAGCAGCATGAAAGAGGACATATGGCATCCTTTTGAAAATTAGATTACAGGAAAGGCATTGATTTTAGAAACACAGAGATCATTATTTGCAACCGGGAAATAGAAAAAAACATTGATTAGACACCCAGTACACTTATTTATCCTCAGGCCTTTTTAATAAGAGGGTCCCGGAGCCTCAACCGAAACAACAGCATGAAAGAGGATATATGTCATCCTTTTGAATAATAGATTACAGGAAAGGCATTGATTTTAGAAACCCACAGATCATTATTTGCAACCGGGAAATAGAAAAAAACATTGATTAGACACCCAGTACACTTTTTTATCCTCAGGCCTTTTTAATGAGGGTCCCGGAGCCTCAACCGAAACAACAGCATGAAAGAGGACATATGTCATCCTTTTGAATAATAGATTACAGGAAAGGCATTGATTTTAGAAACCCACAGATCATTATTTGCAACCGGGAAATAGAAAAAAACATTGATTAGACACCCAGTACACTTATTTATCCTCAGGCCTTTTTAATAAGAGGGTCCCGGAGCCTCAACCGAAACAACAGCATGAAAGAGGATATATGTCATCCTTTTGAATAATAGATTACAGGAAAGGCATTGATTTTAGAAACCCACAGATCATTATTTGCAACCGGGAAATAGAAAAAAACATTGATTAGACACCCAGTACACTTTTTTATCCTCAGGCCTTTTTAATGAGGGTCCCGGAGCCTCAACCGAAACAACAGCATGAAAGAGGACATATGTCATCCTTTTGAATAATAGATTACAGGAAAGGCATTGATTTTAGAAACCCACAGATCATTATTTGCAACCGGGAAATAGAAAAAAACATTGATTAGACACCCAGTACACTTATTTATCCTCAGGCCTTTTTAATAAGAGGGTCCCGGAGCCTCAACCGAAACAACAGCATGAAAGAGGACATATGTCATCCTTTTGAATAATAGATTACAGGAAAGGCATTGATTTTAGAAACCCACAGATCATTATTTGCAACGGGAAATAGAAAAAAACATTGATTAGACACCCAGTACACTTATTTATCCTCAGGCCTTTTTAATAAGAGGGTCCCGGAGCCTCAACCAAAACAACAGCATGAAAGAGGACATATGTCATCCTTTTGAATAATAGATTACAGGAAAGGCATTGATTTTAGAAACCCACAGATCATTATTTGCAACCGGGAAATAGAAAAAAACATTGATTAGACACCCAGTACACTTATTTATCCGCAGGCCTTTTTAATAAGAGGGTCCCGGAGCCTCAACCGAAACAACAGCATGAAAGAGGACATATGTCATCCTTATGAATAATCGATTACAGGAAAGGCATTGATTTTAGAAACCCGGGGATAATTTGTTGCAACCGTGAAATCTAAAAAAACATTGATTAGACACCCAGTACACTTATTTATCCTTAGGCCTTTTTAGCAGAGGCTCCAGGACCCTCCACAAAACCAGCAGCATGAAAGAGGACATATGGCATCCTTTTGAAAATTAGATTACAGGAAAGGCATTGATTTTAGAAACACAGAGATCATTAGTTGCAACCATGAAATCTAAAAAAACTTAGATTATACACCCAGTACACTTCTTTATCCTTAGGCCTTTTTATAAGAGGCTCCCGGAGCCTCAACAGAAACAACAGCATGAAAGAGGACATATGGCATCCTTGTGAATAATAGATTATAGGAAAGGCATTGATTTTAGAAACCCGGGGATAATTTGTTGCAACCGTGAAATCTAAAAAAAGATTGATTAGACACCCAGTACACTTATTTATCCTTAGGCCTTTTTAGCAGAGGCTCCAGGACCCTCCACAAAACCAGCAGCATGAAAGAGGACATATGGCATCCTTTTGAAAATTAGATTACAGGAAAGGCATTGATTTTAGAAACACAGAGATCATTATTTGCAACCGGGAAATAGAAAAAAACATTGATTAGACACCCAGTACACTTATTTATCCTCAGGCCTTTTTAATAAGAGGGTCCCGGAGCCTCAACCGAAACAACAGCATGAAAGAGGATATATGTCATCCTTTTGAATAATAGATTACAGGAAAGGCATTGATTTTAGAAACCCACAGATCATTATTTGCAACCGGGAAATAGAAAAAAACATTGATTAGACACCCAGTACACTTTTTTATCCTCAGGCCTTTTTAATGAGGGTCCCGGAGCCTCAACCGAAACAACAGCATGAAAGAGGACATATGTCATCCTTTTGAATAATAGATTACAGGAAAGGCATTGATTTTAGAAACCCACAGATCATTATTTGCAACCGGGAAATAGAAAAAAACATTGATTAGACACCCAGTACACTTATTTATCCTCAGGCCTTTTTAATAAGAGGGTCCCGGAGCCTCAACCGAAACAACAGCATGAAAGAGGACATATGTCATCCTTTTGAATAATAGATTACAGGAAAGGCATTGATTTTAGAAACCCACAGATCATTATTTGCAACGGGAAATAGAAAAAAACATTGATTAGACACCCAGTACACTTATTTATCCTCAGGCCTTTTTAATAAGAGGGTCCCGGAGCCTCAACCAAAACAACAGCATGAAAGAGGATATATGTCATCCTTTTGAATAATAGATTACAGGAAAGGCATTAATTTTAGAAACCCACAGATCATTATTTGCAACCGAGAAATAGAAAAAAACATTGATTAGACACCCAGTACACTTATTTATCCGCAGGCCTTTTTAATAAGAGGGTCCCGGAGCCTCAACCGAAACAACAGCATGAAAGAGGACATATGTCATCCTTTTGAATAATCGATTACAGGAAAGGCATTGATTTTAGAAACCCGGGGATAATTTGTTGCAACCGTGAAATCTAAAAAAAGATTGATTAGACACCCAGTACACTTATTTATCCTTAGGCCTTTTTAGCAGAGGCTCCAGGACCCTCCACAAAACCAGCAGCATGAAAGAGGACATATGGCATCCTTTTGAAAATTAGATTACAGGAAAGGCATTGATTTTAGAAACACAGAGATCATTAGTTGCAACCATGAAATCTAAAAAAACTTAGATTATACACCAAGTACACTTCTTTATCCTTAGGCCTTTTTATAAGAGGCTCCCGGAGCCTCAACAGAAACAACAGCATGAAAGAGGACATATGGCATCCTTGTGAATAATAGATTACAGGAAAGGCATTGATTTTAGAAACCCGGGGATAATTTGTTGCAACCGTGAAATCTAAAAAAAGATTGATTAGACACCCAGTACACTTATTTATCCTTAGGCCTTTTTAGCAGAGGCTCCAGGACCCTCCACAAAACCAGCAGCATGAAAGAGGACATATGGCATCCTTTTGAAAATTAGATTACAGGAAAGGCATTGATTTTAGAAACACAGAGATCATTATTTGCAACCGGGAAATAGAAAAAAACATTGATTAGACACCCAGTACACTTATTTATCCTCAGGACTTTTCAATAAGAGGGTCCCGGAGCCTCAACCGAAAACAACAGCATGAAAGAGGACATATGTCATCCTTTTGAATAATAGATTACAGGAAAGGCATTGATTTTAGAAACCCACAGATCATTATTTGCAACCGGGAAATAGAAAAAAACATTGATTAGACACCCAGTACACTTATTTATCCTCAGGCCTTTTTAATAAGAGGGTCCCGGAGCCTCAACCAAAACAACAGCATGAAAGAGGACATATGTCATCCTTTTGAATAATAGATTACAGGAAAGGCATTGATTTTAGAAACCCACAGATCATTATTTGCAACCGGGAAATAGAAAAAAACATTGATTAGACACCCAGTACACTTATTTATCCTCAGGCCTTTTTAATGAGTGTCCCGGAGCCTCAACCGAAACAACAGCATGAAAGAGGACATATGTCATCCTTTTGAATAATAGATTACAGGAAAGGCATTGATTTTAGAAACCCACAGATCATTATTTGCAACCGGGAAATAGAAAAAAACATTGATTAGACACCCAGTACACTTATTTATCCTCAGGCCTTTTTAATAAGAGGGTCCCGGAGCCTCAACCGAAACAACAGCATGAAAGAGGACATATGTCATCCTTTTGAATAATAGATTACAGGAAAGGCATTGATTTTAGAAACCCACAGATCATTATTTGCAACCGGGAAATAGAAAAAAACATTGATTAGACACCCAGTACACTTATTTATCCTCAGGCCTTTTTAATAAGAGGGTCCCGGAGCCTCAACCAAAACAACAGCATGAAAGAGGACATATGTCATCCTTTTGAATAATAGATTACAGGAAAGGCATTGATTTTAGAAACCCACAGATCATTATTTGCAACCGAGAAATAGAAAAAAACATTGATTAGACACCCAGTACACTTATTTATCCGCAGGCCTTTTTAATAAGAGGGTCCCGGAGCCTCAACCGAAACAACAGCATGAAAGAGGACATATGTCATCCTTTTGAATAATCGATTACAGGAAAGGCATTGATTTTAGAAACCCGGGGATAATTTGTTGCAACCGTGAAATCTAAAAAAAGATTGATTAGACACCCAGTACACTTATTTATCCTTAGGCCTTTTTAGCAGAGGCTCCAGGACCCTCCACAAAACCAGCAGCATGAAAGAGGACATATGGCATCCTTTTGAAAATTAGATTACAGGAAAGGCATTGATTTTAGAAACACAGAGATCATTAGTTGCAACCATGAAATCTAAAAAAACTTAGATTATACACCAAGTACACTTCTTTATCCTTAGGCCTTTTTATAAGAGGCTCCCGGAGCCTCAACAGAAACAACAGCATGAAAGAGGACATATGGCATCCTTGTGAATAATAGATTACAGGAAAGGCATTGATTTTAGAAACCCGGGGATAATTTGTTGCAACCGTGAAATCTAAAAAAAGATTGATTAGACACCCAGTACACTTATTTATCCTTAGGCCTTTTTAGCAGAGGCTCCAGGACCCTCCACAAAACCAGCAGCATGAAAGAGGACATATGGCATCCTTTTGAAAATTAGATTACAGGAAAGGCATTGATTTTAGAAACACAGAGATCATTATTTGCAACCGGGAAATAGAAAAAAACATTGATTAGACACCCAGTACACTTATTTATCCTCAGGACTTTTCAATAAGAGGGTCCCGGAGCCTCAACCGAAAACAACAGCATGAAAGAGGACATATGTCATCCTTTTGAATAATAGATTACAGGAAAGGCATTGATTTTAGAAACCCACAGATCATTATTTGCAACCGGGAAATAGAAAAAAACATTGATTAGACACCCAGTACACTTATTTATCCTCAGGCCTTTTTAATAAGAGGGTCCCGGAGCCTCAACCAAAACAACAGCATGAAAGAGGACATATGTCATCCTTTTGAATAATAGATTACAGGAAAGGCATTGATTTTAGAAACCCACAGATCATTATTTGCAACCGGGAAATAGAAAAAAACATTGATTAGACACCCAGTACACTTATTTATCCTCAGGCCTTTTTAATGAGTGTCCCGGAGCCTCAACCGAAACAACAGCATGAAAGAGGACATATGTCATCCTTTTGAATAATAGATTACAGGAAAGGCATTGATTTTAGAAACCCACAGATCATTATTTGCAACCGGGAAATAGAAAAAAACATTGATTAGACACCCAGTACACTTATTTATCCTCAGGCCTTTTTAATAAGAGGGTCCCGGAGCCTCAACCGAAACAACAGCATGAAAGAGGACATATGTCATCCTTTTGAATAATAGATTACAGGAAAGGCATTGATTTTAGAAACCCACAGATCATTATTTGCAACCGGGAAATAGAAAAAAACATTGATTAGACACCCAGTACACTTTTTTATCCTCAGGCCTTTTTAATGAGGGTCCCGGAGCCTCAACCGAAACAACAGCATGAAAGAGGACATATGTCATCCTTTTGAATAATAGATTACAGGAAAGGCATTGATTTTAGAAACCCACAGATCATTATTTGCAACCGGGAAATAGAAAAAAACATTGATTAGACACCCAGTACACTTATTTATCCTCAGGCCTTTTTAATAAGAGGGTCCCGGAGCCTCAACCGAAACAACAGCATGAAAGAGGACATATGTCATCCTTTTGAATAATAGATTACAGGAAAGGCATTGATTTTAGAAACCCACAGATCATTATTTGCAACGGGAAATAGAAAAAAACATTGATTAGACACCCAGTACACTTATTTATCCTCAGGCCTTTTTAATAAGAGGGTCCCGGAGCCTCAACCAAAACAACAGCATGAAAGAGGACATATGTCATCCTTTTGAATAATAGATTACAGGAAAGGCATTGATTTTAGAAACCCACAGATCATTATTTGCAACCGGGAAATAGAAAAAAACATTGATTAGACACCCAGTACACTTATTTATCCGCAGGCCTTTTTAATAAGAGGGTCCCGGAGCCTCAACCGAAACAAACAGCATGAAAGAGGACATATGTCATCCTTTTGAATAATCGATTACAGGAAAGGCATTGATTTTAGAAACCCGGGGATAATTTGTTGCAACCGTGAAATCTAAAAAAAGATTGATTAGACACCCAGTACACTTATTTATCCTTAGGCCTTTTTAGCAGAGGCTCCAGGACCCTCCACAAAACCAGCAGCATGAAAGAGGACATATGGCATCCTTTTGAAAATTAGATTACAGGAAAGGCATTGATTTTAGAAACACCGAGATCATTAGTTGCAACCATGAAATCTAAAAAAACTTAGATTATACACCCAGTACACTTCTTTATCCTTAGGCCTTTTTATAAGAGGCTCCCGGAGCCTCAACAGAAACAACAGCATGAAAGAGGACATATGGCATCCTTGTGAATAATAGATTACAGGAAAGGCATTGATTTTAGAAACCCGGGGATAATTTGTTGCAACCGTGAAATCTAAAAAAAGATTGATTAGACACCCAGTACACTTATTTATCCTTAGGCCTTTTTAGCAGAGGCTCCAGGACCCTCCACAAAACCAGCAGCATGAAAGAGGACATATGGCATCCTTTTGAAAATTAGATTACAGGAAAGGCATTGATTTTAGAAACACAGAGATCATTATTTGCAACCGGGAAATAGAAAAAAACATTGATTAGACACCCAGTACACTTATTTATCCTCAGGCCTTTTTAATAAGAGGGTCCCGGAGCCTCAATCGAAACAACAGCATGAAAGAGGACATATGTCATCCTTTTGAATAATAGATTACAGGAAAGGCATTGATTTTAGAATCCCAGAGATCATTTATATGACCCGGGAAATAGAAAAAAACATTGATTAGACACCCAGTACACTTATTTATCCTCAGGCCTTTTTAATGAGGGTCCGGGAGCCTCAACCGAAACAACAGCATGAAAGAGGACATATGTCATCCTTTTGAATAATAGATTACAGGAAAGGCATTGATTTTAGAAACCCACAGATCATTATTTGCAACCGGGAAATAGAAAAAAACATTGATTAGACACCCAGTACACTTATTTATCCTCAGGCCTTTTTAATAAGAGGGTCCCGGAGCCTCAACCGAAACAACAGCATGAAAGAGGACATATGTCATCCTTTTGAATAATAGATTACAGGAAAGGCATTGATTTTAGAAACCCACAGATCATTATTTGCAACCGGGAAATAGAAAAAAACAGTGATTAGACACCCAGTACACTTATTTATCCTCAGGCCTTTTTAATAAGAGGGGCCCGGAGCCTCAACCAAAACAACAGCATGAAAGAGGACATATGTCATCCTTTTGAATAATAGATTACAGGAAAGGCATTGATTTTAGAAACCCACAGATCATTATTTGCAACCGGGAAATAGAAAAAAACATTGATTAGACACCCAGTACACTTATTTATCCTCAGGCCTTTTTAATAAGAGGGTCCCAGAGCCTCAACTGAAACAACAGCATGAAAGAGGACATATGTCATCCTTTTGAATAATCGATTACAGGAAAGGCATTGATTTTAGAAACCCGGGGATAATTTTTTGCAACCGTGAAATCTAAAAAAAAGATTGATTAGACACCCAGTACACTTATTTATCCTTAGGCCTTTTTAGCAGAATCTCCAGGACCCTCCACAAAACCAGCAGCATGAAAGAGGACATATGGCATCCTTTTGAAAATTAGATTACAGGAAAGGCATTGATTTTAGAAACCCGGAGATAATTTGTTGCAACCGGGAATTTGAATCAAACAAATGATTTGATGGACACCCAGTACACTTCTTTCTCCTTTGGCCTTTTTATAAGAGGGTCCAGGACCCTCAAAAAAAAAACACCAGCAGGAAAGAGGACGTATGGCATCCTTTTGAACAATAGAGTACAGGTACAGCATTGATTTTACAAACCCAGAGATAATTTTGGTCAAATGTGAAATAAAAAAAACAATTGAGTGGACACCCAGTACACCTCTTTCTCCTTAGGCCTTTTTATAAGAGGGTCCAGGACCCTCCAACAAAATACCAGCAGGAAAGAGAACATATGGCATCCTTTTGAACAATAGAGTACTGGTACAGCATTGATTTTAGAAACCCACAGATAATTGTTTATAAAAGTGAAATAGCCCCAAAAACCATGCTTGGACTCCCACTCCAGGTCGTCCTCCTTCAGCTTTTTTATAAGAGGGTCCAGCACCCTCAACAGAAACAACTGCAGGAAACACCACCACATATGCCATCCTTTTGCACAAGCGAATACAGGTATGGCATCCATTTTAGAAACCCAGAGATAATTGAGAGGAACCAGGAACATTTTTCTAAAAATTTGATGGGGCACCCATTACAGGTCGTTCTCCTTCAGCCTTTTTATACCATGGGCCACGACCCACAACAGGCACAACAGCATGAAACACCACATATGCCACCCTTTTGCACAATACAGGTATGGCATAGATGGAACACGGAGATAATTTAGAGCAACCAAGAGATGGATAAAGATGCTTGGTCGGTCCTCCTCCTTCAAATTTGTGGCATTTTGCGTCCACCAGATATGAGTGGTGTGTTAAGTTGTACAATTCGTAACAGTTTAATCACTAGTGTTATGTGCCTCTTTTTTTTATTTGAGTTTTGTACCCACAGAGCTGCAGCAGAGGCCAGAAAAATTAGGAATGTACAAATGACTGAAAAATGTGGGTATTGTTGTAGCAACTGCTGTAGCAGCGGCCAGAAAAATTGATGTTTGTAAAACATTTATAAAGTGCCCTAAAAGCTTGTGGCTTGAACACTAGTTGTTGGCGGATAAGTCAAGCAAGTCCTCCGGGTTTTAAAAAAAAAAAAAAGGCCAGACTGTGTACCAGTTGTAGCCCAAGCCAGCTCATCTCATCATCAGGCCTTTTTTATTCAAATGTATCACCCAATGTCAGTCCCTTCGGGATCCAGCCCTCATTCATTTTTATAAAAGTGAGATAGTCAAGGCTTTTTTGACCTAAGCGACTTCTCTTCTCAGTGACAAAACCTCCTGCTGCACTGAAAGTCCTTTCGGACAGGACACTTGAAGCGGGGCAGGCCAGAAGTTCCATTGCAAATTGGGATAGCTCAGGCCACAAGTCCAGCCTGCACACCCAGTAGTCAAGGGGTCCATCGCTCCTGAGAGTGTCGAGATCCGCAGTTAAAGCTAGGTAGTCTGCCACCTGTCGGTTGAGTCTTTCTCTAAGGCTGGATCCCGAAAGGCTCTGATGCTGCATGGGAGTTAAAAAGGTACGCATGTCCTCCATCAACAAGACATCAGGAAAGCGTCCTGTCCTTGCCGCCGTGGTCGTGGGAGGAGGAGGAGGATTAATTTCATCTCTTCCCCTGTTACATTCCCGTGGTGCTGTGACATCACCCTTATACGCTGTGTAAAGCATAGTTTTTAATTTATTGTTAAAATCCTCCATCCTTTCCGACTTGCGGGAATTTGGTAACATTTCTGGCACTTTATGCTTATACCGGGGGTCGAGGAGCGTGGACACCCAGTACAGGTCGTTCTCCTTCAGCTTTTTTATACGAGGGTCCCTCAACAGGCACGACAGCATGAAAGAACCCATTTAAACAAAGTTGGATGCTGAGCTAATCATGTCCCGTTCTTCCTCCTCACTGATCTCACTGATGGTATCTTCTTCCCCCCAGCCACGTACAACACCACGGGTACCAGAGAGGTGACAACAACGAGCACCCTGGGATGCCTGTTGTGCTCGGTCTTCCTCCTCCTCCTCAAAGCCACATTCCTCCTCTGACTCCTCTTCCTCACAATCCTCTTCCTGCGTTGCCGCAGGTCCAGCAAGCGATGCTGATTCGGCTGTTTGTGGGGGTGATGGACACCACAACTCTTCCTCTTCCTCTTCACGCTCATCTACTGCCTGATCCAGTACTCTTCGCAGGGCACCCTCCAGGAAGAAAAC
Source organism: Bombina bombina (assembly GCF_027579735.1). Lineage (NCBI taxonomy): Eukaryota > Metazoa > Chordata > Amphibia > Anura > Bombinatoridae > Bombina > Bombina bombina. The sequence goes on from NC_069507.1 coordinate 177,397,886, forward strand.
AAATGGTATGATGTCGCTGATGGTGCCTTCGGTGCGACTGACAAGGTTTGTCACCTCCTCAAAAGGACGCATGAGCCTATAGGCATTGCGCATGAGCGTCCAGTAATTTGGCAAAAATATCCCCAGCTCCCCAGAGGCTGGCCTAGCACCCCGGTCATAAAAATACTCATTAACAGCTTTTTCTTGTTTGAGCAGGCGGTCAAACATTAGGAGTGTTGAATTCCACCGTGTCGGGCTGTCACAAATCAAGCGCCTCACTGGCAGGTTGTTTCGACGCTGGATATCGGACAAGTGCGCCATGGCCATGTAGGAACGCCTGAAATGGCCACACACCTTCTTGGCCTGCTTCAGGACGTCCTGTAAGCCTGGGTACTTATGGACAAATCGTTGTACAATTAGATTACACACATGTGCCATGCCCAATTTGCCCAATTTCAATGCCGCCACCAAATTACTTCCATTGTCAGAAACAACCTTGCCAATCTCCAGTTGGTGCGGAGTCAGCCACTGATCCACCTGTGCGTTCAGGGCGGTCAGGAGTGCTGGTGCGGTGTGACTCTCCGCTTTCAGGCAAGTCAACCCCAAGACGGCGTGACACTGCCATACCCGGGATGTAGCAAAGTACCTAGGGAGCTGGGGGGCTGCCATAGATGTGGAGCAAGACGCAGAAGTTGAAGAGGACTCAGCCGAGGAAGAGGTTATGGAAGAGGATGGAGTAGGAGGAGTAGAGGAGGTAGCAGCAGGCCTGCCTGCAAGTCGTGGCGGTGTCACCAACTCTTCTGCAGAGCCACGCATTCCATGCTTGTCAGAAGTCAGCAGGTTTACCCAATGCGCAGTGTAGGTGATATACCTGCCCTGACCATGCTTTGCAGACCAGCTATCCGTGGTCATATGGACCCTTGCCCCAACGCTGTGTGCCAGACATGCCATAACTTCCTTTCTCACAACAGAGTACAGGTTTGGGATTGCCTTTTGTGAAAATAAATTTCTGCCAGGTACCTTCCACTGCGGTGTCCCAATAGATACAAATTTTTTGAAAGCATCAGACTCCACCAGCTTGTATGGTAAAAGCTGGCGGGCTAAGAGTTCAGACAAGCCAGCTGTCAGACGCCGGGCAAGGGGGTGACTTTGAGACATTGGCTTCTTACGCTCAAACATGTCCTTGACAGACACCTGACTGTGGGCAGATGACCAGGAACTGCTACGTAAGAGAGATGGTTGAGAGGGGGCAAGGAGGACAGCACTGGTTGACGTGGCTGAAGATGATGGAGCAGGAGGAGGAGGGCGGCTTTCACTTTGTGTGCTGCTTCTACTCATGTGTTCTTCCCATCGGCCTTTGTGATGGGAGACCATGTGCCTTCGCAAAGCAGTTGTACCTAGGTGGCTGTTGGACTTCCCACGACTCAGTTTCTTTTGGCACAGGTTGCAAATGGCATCGCTGTTGTCAGAGGCAGACACACAAAAAAAATGCCACACTGCTGAGCTCTGCGATGACGGCATTCTGGTGGTGGCAACAGCATGCGTTGATGGGCGTCGGCGTGCTGTCTGGCTGACCCCTGGTGACGATGCATGCTGTCTGACTGTGCCACTAGCTCCTTGAGACGACCTCCCCATGCTTCCAAATCATCTCCTCCTCCTCTCTGTCTCCCCATCTGAACTTTCCCCCTCTTCTTCTTCTCTTCTAGCAGGCACCCACGTGACATCCACCGACACATCATCATCAACCGCTTCACTTGTATCTGAAACATCAAGAAAGGAAGCAGCAGCGGGTACAACATCATCATCATCATCATCATCACACCGTACCTCCATGTCGGTAATGCTGACTGAGACTGATCACTATTATCTACATCCTCTGTCAATGATGGTTGCGCATCACTCATTTCTTCCAAATGATGTGTCAATAACTCCTGTGACAGATCAAGTGAAGCGGCTGTGGTGCTAGTGTTGGTGGTGGCGACAGGCGGGGGAGTGGCACTGGTCACTTGAGACCTGCCCAAAGCACAGCTGGACGTAGATGGTGCATCAAGGTTAGGAGGACTAGCAGCGGAAGCTGAAGAAGATTGGGTGTCCTGTGTTAGCCATTCAACTAGGTCCTCCTCAGAACTTTTCGCGTCCCCCCTGGCACCCGGCGTCTGAACAATGTGCATATTTGTAGGGTCTAAAGGAATCACAGCACCACGACCACGACCACGGAACCTGCAGGGTGGCCTGCCTCTGCCTGTCATTTTTTTTAAAATGGACACTAACAATACTATTACACCAATTGAGTGGTGGCACTGTGAAAGTGGGCACAGTATACGCTTTGAGACTGACAACAACAAAAAAGACAGATGTTTTAAAAATCACAAATTGTTAATTTTTTTAAAATATTACAAGTACTGTGACAACAAATATGATTGTTTGGCACTAGTTGGCAAATGGGCCTGTCTGGCACACACGCTGGGAGAAAGGAAACTGCAATTCAATGGCACTAGGAGACTGAAGAATCACAGTCAAAACAGTGATTTACTCATTTATGTTACAATAAATATTATTGGTGGCACTAATTGGCTAGTTGGGACTGGCACACAGGCAGGCAGGAAGGAGGAAAATGCAATTCAAGGGCACTAGTAGACTGCAGATTGACAGTCAAAACAGTGATATTGACAAATTTTGCAATACTGTTAAAAGAAATATGATTGCTGGCACTAATTGGATAGTTGGGCCTGGCACACAGGCTGGCAGGCAGTAGAAAAGTGGAATTCAATGGCACGAGCAAACTGAGGATTAAGATCAACAATCAATTTTTTTTCATTTTAATTAGTAACTATACTGTGACAACAATTATGAGTGGTGTAAATAGTTGGCAAGACGGCCTGGCACAAAAGGCTGGCAGGCAGGAGGTAAATGCAATTCAAGGACACTAGGAGACTGAATACTGACAGTCAAAACAGTGATGATTGACAATTTTTGCAATACTGTTAAAAGAAATATGATTGCTGGCAATAATTGGCTAGGTGGGCACACAGCAGGCTGCAAGGCAGGAGGAAAGTGCAATTCAATGGCACCAGCAAACTGAGGATTCACAACAACTATTACCAAAAATTTTTATTTTTAATTATTAAGAATACTGTGAGAACAAATATGATTGGTGTAAATATTTTTCAAGTAGGCCTGGCACACAGGCTTGGAAGGCAGTAGAAAAGTGCAATTCTAGGGCACGAGCAAACTGAGGATTAAGATCATCAACAATCAAGAATTTTTAAATTTTAATTAGTAACTATACTGTGACCAAAAATTATGATTGGTGTAAATAGTTGGCAAGACGGCCTGGCACAAAAGGCTGGCAGGCAGGAGGTAGATGCAATTCAAGGACACTAGGAGACTGATTACTGACAGTCAAAACAGTGATGATTGACAATTTTTGCAATACTGTTAAAAGAAATATGATTGCTGGCAATAATTGGCTAGGTGGGCACACAGCAGGCTGCAAGGCAGGAGGAAAGTGCAATTCAATGGCACCCGCAAACTGAGGATTCACAACAACTATTACCAAAAATGTTAATTTTTAATTATTAAGAATACTGTGGCAACAAATATGATTGGTGTAAATATTTTTCAAGTAGGCCTGGCACACAGGCTTGGAAGGCAGTAGAAAAGTGCAATTCTAGGGCACGAGCAAACTGAGGATTAAGATCATCAACAATCAAGAATTTTTTAATTTTAATTAGTAACTATACTGTCTGTGACAACAATTATGATTGGTGTAAATAGTTGGCAAGACGGCCTGGCACAAAAGGCTGGCAGTGGCACGCAGGAGGTAAATGCAATTCAATGGCACTAGGAGACTGAATATTTGCAGTCCAAAAAATTATGATTTTTATTTTTTTATATACTGTTACAAGAATTATGATTGGTGCCACTAATTGGCTAGTTGGGCCTGGCACACAGGCTGGCAGATATGAGTCGTGGATGGTAGGTAGGGCAGCAATTTAACACAGTATGCTGTGTAAGTGACAAAAACACAGGCCTGATAGAAAATTAAGTTAGATTACACTAGCAAAATATTTTAAAATTTTAGAATTTAATATTAAAATTATGTTAAGAAGTGCAATGCACATATGACTCTATGAGTGGTCACACTGGCTGGCTGCTACGTAGGGCAGCAATTAACAACAGTATGCTGTGTAAGTCAGATAGACAGTTAGACACAGGCCTGATAGAAAATAAAATTAGATTACACTAGCATAATGATTTAAAGACTTTTTTTTGGGGAATTTAAAGAAAAAGGTTAAGCACATACATATGAGTCGTGGCTGATAGCCTTGGAAGGGCAGCTATTAAAAACAGTAGGCTCTGTAAGTCAGATACACACACGCCTGATAGAAAATACTATTAGATTACACTAGAAAAATGATTTAAATTATTTTTTTGGGGGGGAAATTAAAAAAAGGTTAAACACATATGAGTCGTGGCTCATAGACTAGGGAGGGCAGCAAGTAAACACAGTCGGCTCTGTATGTCATTAAAACACAAAGGCCGGATAGAAATTTATATTAGATTACACTATCAAACAAATATTTAAATTAAGGTGAAGAAGATATGAGTGCTGGGTGGCTGCCTGGCACAGACCAATTAACCAAAAGACTGAAAAAAATGAGGTATATTAATGCTGAGTGAGCCTGACAGACACAGGCCTGATATTAAATGTAATTAGATTACACTAGCAAAATATTTTTTTTATTTTTTTTTAAATTTAATATAATGTTATAAACGGATATTAACACTGGTGGCTGGCACAGAGCAATGAACCAGAGTATATGCTGTGTGACACAGGCCTGATAGAAAATGAAAAAAAATTACACTAGCAAAATAATAAAATTTTTTGGTTAGTTAAATTTAAACTAATGTTGTTAGGGAGATATCAGTGGTGGCAGTAATCACAGCATATGCTGTGAGCCTTAAACACACAGCCTGAAAGCCAGGCAAATGCTAATAAAAAAAACCCCCAAAAAACGGCACAAAATATAGCCCTAAAAAGGGCTTTTTGGGGTGCTGTGCTTGCAGCAGAGATGAGTGGAGTCCTTCTGGACTGTAAATACACTAGCCTAGCTATGTTTTTCCTATTAATGTCAGGAGCAAAAACACAACACGTCCTCTCATTAAGAAAGCAAGGTCGTTATGAGTCTAAAATGGCGGATTCCGAGTAGCTGGGAGGGTCTGTGAGGGAGTGTCTGATGTTGATTGGCTCTAATGTGTCAGGCGGCTGTGACGTAAAGGGTCAAAGTTTCCTCAATGATGACACATAGGGGCGGATCGAACATCGCCATGTGTTCGCCCACAAACGCGAACAAGCTATGTTTGCTGTGAACCGTTCGCGGGCGAACAGTTCGGGACATCACTAATATAGATATTAGTTATGCATAAACAAAACAATAATCGAGAACAATGTCATGTCATATGCAGGGCCGGTGCTAGACTATTTTGTGCCCTAGGCAAGACCAGCTACTTGCGCCCCCCACCAAAAAAAACTCCACCCTCCCCTGCATATGAAAAGACCCATTATACAAACAGAAGCAGTCTAAAGTCTGTATACAGTACATCTGTATACAACTAAAACTTTTTAGTAAGTCTAAAAATCAGCATAATGTTATTTAAAAATAAGCTAAACTATACATTTTTACAAAAACACACCCAGATGGGCAATATAAATGGATCATCTACAAAACATTTATGCAAAGAAAAATCTAGTGTATAATGTCCCTTTAACATAATGATTAATCATGTGGAGTAAATAAATATTTGTATACATGGTTTTGTTAAGGCTGTATTGGACAATAACAATCTATATACTGTACATAAAGAGGCAAACATATAGAGAGGAATCTATACATAACCTTATATATAAGCCACCATTGCCTGCCTAATTACACAATGTTATACAGTCACCATAATTACACAGTCATACATGGGGGGTGGGGGGCAGAGGGGGAAGAGAGACAGAGAGAGGGAGAGAGAGACAGAGAGGGGGAGAGAGAGAGGGGGAGAGAGAGACAGAGAGGGGGAAAGAGAGAGAGACAAAGAGGGGGTAGAGAGAGAGACAAAGAGTGGGGACAGAGAGAGGGAATGAGAGAGACACAGAGAGAGGGGAAGAGAGAGAGACAGAGAGGGGGGAGACAGAGGGGGGAGTACAAATTGTGAATCTCTCAAACAAGCTGCAGGCGTAGGTTATTATGGGATATGGCTGTTCTATAGGTTATGAGAAAGAAAAACAGATATTATTTTATATTACTGAGAAAAAGTATATAAATTCATGTGACAAACACATAAAATATAAGGCTTAAAGTCTGACAGCTCCTGCATTTGATTAAAAGTAACTTGGGATAAAAACATAAATAAATAACCCTTGACCAAAATACACAGATTTGTTTTCTACCAGTTTGCAATAGAAACCCCCCTCTCTTCCCCCTTGCATGAATACACAATAATATATATTATTCCCAGGTTGGGAAAGAAACATGTCCCTGACTTCAAAACCTAGTTTTTATCCCTTAGAGTTGATGCTAAATTATTTGATCTTTATTTTCCCGATAACAAGTGAAGGCAGTTTGTATTGTTGTACGTGCCTAGTGTAGACTCCAAGGGGTGCGGGGGGAGGATGGGCACAAGGTGCAGCTTTGATCCCCAAACAGCATTTCAGCCCGGGCTGCAATGCAAGAGGTCACAGCTCTGCTACTGAACACACTGCTCAGCCAGCATAGGAGAGTAGTGAAAGGTTGGCACTGGCAGCCCCCTCCTCCTGCTGCACTTACTACATTCACGTTCCACCCCTTATGTGAGTCCGACCTGAGCAACCTCGCTCCCCTCCAAACTAAGCTCACTCACAAACTAACAGTGGTGTGGTGCCCTGGAGCTAAAAGATTCCCGCTGCCCAGTTTACCTCCTCCTTCCGGATGTCTCGCGTCTAACTGTGGCGTGACGTGCGAGGGCAGGAACAAAGTACAATGCTCCTGACTCCAGCGGGAGTGTCCAGCCTCTTGTGTATATCTGCAGACAGCATGTGTGGCCTGACTTTATCAGTGCACGGGCCTATGCAGAACACTGCGCGCCCGCGCTTCTGCGCATGCTACAGGGAACGGTGCAGTGCTGACTCTGACATATGTTGTAGGCTGAAAGTTGGGGAACCCGGGTCGTGGCTGGCTGCGCCCTAGGCGGCTGCCTTGTTTGCCTAGTGGGAGCGCCGGCCCTGGTCATATGACAATACTTTTACATTTTTTAAATGTGCTGAATTGAACGGGTGACATTATAGCATAATTTGTAGAACTTTTAAAGAATTAGTTATTGTAAGAAAACTGTGCACTATAGGGAAATTAATGACAGCAACATTTTCTGAGTTATTTCACCTCCCTATAGCGCTGCTATTACAGGTTTTAAAAAAAGCAGGCTTGTGCGGGCGATATGGTGGAATTGAGCTCCATACCGCACTGAAATCAAGCACTACTTTGACGTGCTTATGCACGATTTCCCCATAGACATCAATGGGGAGAGCCGGCAAAAAAAAGCCTAACACCTGAGATCGCGGAAACAAAAGCTCTGTAACGCAGCCCCATTGATGTATATGGGGAAAGAAAAAAGTTATGTTTAAACCTAACACCCTAACATAAAAATCATGTCTAAACACCCCTAATCTGCCGCCCGACAACGCCGCAACCTACATAATGTTATTAACCCCTAATCTGCTGCCCTTAACATCGCTGCCACCTACATTACAGTCATTAACCCCTAATCTGCCGCCCACAATGTCGCTGCAACTATACTAAAGTTATTAACCCCTAAACCTCTGGCCTCCAACATCACTAACACTAAATAAATATATTAACCCCTAAACCTAACCCTAACGTAACCCAACCCTAAGCATAACCCTAACCCTAACGTAACCCTAACCCTAAGTCTAACCCTAACCCTAAAACCCCCTAACTTAAATATAATTAAAATAAATCTAAATAAACCTTACAATTATTACCTAAATAATTCCTATTTAAAACTAAGTACAAACTTACTTGTAAAATAAAACCTAAGCTAGCTACAATATAACTAATAGTTATATTGTAGCTATCTTAGGTTTTATTTTTATTTCACAGGTAAGTTTGTATTTATTTTAACTGGGTAGACTAGTTAGTAAATAGGTATTAGCTATTTAATAACTACCTAGTTAAAATAAATACAAAGTTACCTGTAAAATAAAACCTAACCTGCCTTACACTAAAAACTAACATTACAATAAAATAAAAATAATTACATTATTAAAATACAATTTTCTAAATTACAAAAAATAGACACAAAATTTTACAAAAAATAAAAAAACACATTATCAAAAATAAAAACGAATTACTCCTAATCTAATAGCCCTATCAAAATAAAAAAGCCCCCCCAAAATAAAAAACCCTAGCCTACACTAAACTTCCAATGGCCTTTAAAAGGGCCTTTTGTGGGGCATTGCCCCAAAGAAATCAGCTCTTTTGCCTGTAAAAAAATATAAACACCCCCCAACAATAAAACCCACCCCCAACCCCCCAAATAAAAACCTATCTAAATAAACCTAAGCTAACCATTGCCCTGAAAAGGGCATTTGAATGGGCATTGCCATTAAAAGGGCATTTAGCTCTTTTATATTGCCCAAACCCTAAGCTAAAAAAAAAACCACCCAAAAAAAACTTAAAAAAACACTAACCCCTGACGATCCACTTACAGTTTTCGAAGTCCGGACATCCATCCTCATCCAGCCGGCGAATTCATCATCCAGACGGCAAGAAGTCTTCATCCGGGCTGCCTCTTCCATCTTCATCCAGCCGGCGAAGTCCTCATCCAAAAGGCAAGAAGTCTTCATCCAGACGGCATCTTCTATCTTCATCCATCCAGCACGGAGCGGGTCCATTCTCAAGACATCCGGCGCGGAGCAACCTCTTCTTACGATGGTCACTGTAAAATGAAGTTTCCCTTTAAGTGATGTCATCCAAGATGGCATCCCTTACATTCCTATTGGCTGAAAGATTTCTATAAGCCAATTGGAATTAAAGGTGAAAAAATCATATTGGCTGTTGCAATCAGCTAATAGAATGAGAGCTCAATCCTATTGGCTGATTGGATCAGCCAATAGGATGACAGCTCAATCCTATTGACTGATTGCAACAGCCAATAGGATTTTTTCCCCTTTAATTCCTATTGGCTGATAGAAATCTTTCAGCCAATAGGAATGTAAGGGACGCCATCTTGGATGATGTCACTTAAAGGGAAATTTCATTTTACAGCGACCATCATAAGAAGAGGATGCTCTGCGCCGGATGTCTTGAAGATGGACCCGCTCCACGCCGGATGGATGAAGATAGAAGATGCCGCCTGGATGATGACTTCTTGCCGTCTGGATAAGGACTTTGCCGGCTGGATGAAGATGGAAGAGGCCGCACGGATGAAGACTTCTTGCCGCCTGGATGATGACTTCGCCGGCTGGATGAGGATGGATGTCCGGACTTCGAAAACTGTAAGTGGATCGTCGGGGGTTAGTGTTAGGTTTTTTTAAGGGTTTTTGGGGTGTTTTTTTTTTAGCTTAGGGTTTGGACAATGTAAAAGAGCTAAATGTCCTTTTAAGGGCAATGCCCATCTAAATGCCCTTTTCAGGGCAATGGTTAGCTTAGGTTTATTTAGATAGGTTTTTATTTGGGGGGGTTGGTTGGTTGGGTGATGGGTTTTACTGTTGGGGGGTGTTTCTATTTTATTTTATTTTACAGGTAAAAGAGCTGATTTCTTTGGGGCAATGTCCCACAAAATGTCCTTTTAAGGGCCATTGGCAGTTTAGGGGCTAGGGTTTTTTTTATTTTGGGAGTGCTTTTTTTATTTTGATAGGGCTATTAGATTAGGAGTAATTTGCTTTTATTTTTGATAATGTGGTTTTTTATTTTTTGTAATTTAGTGTTTATTTTTTTTTGTAATTTAGAAAATTGTATTTTAATACAATTAAAATACAACCCTAAGCATAACCTAACCCTAACGTAACCCTAACCCTAAATCTAACCCTAACCCTAAAACCCCCTAACTTAAATATAATTAAAATAAATCTAAATAAACCTTACAATTATTACCTAAATAATTCCTATTTAAAACTAAATACAAACTTACTTGTAAAATAAAACCTAAGCTAGCTACAATATAACTAATAGTTATATTGTAGCTATCTTAGGTTTTATTTTTATTTCACAGGTAAGTTTGTATTTATTTTAACTGGGTAGACTAGTTAGTAAATAGGTATTAGCTATTTAATAACTACCTAGTTAAAATAAATACAAAGTTACCTGTAAAATAAAACCTAACCTGCCTTACACTAAAAACTAACATTACAATAAAATAAAAATAATTACATTATTAAAATACAATTTTCTAAATTACAAAAAATAGACACAAAATTTTACAAAAAATAAAAAAACACATTATCAAAAATAAAAACGAATTACTCCTAATCTAATAGCCCTATCAAAATAAAAAAGCCCCCCCAAAATAAAAAACCATAGCCTACACTAAACTTCCAATGGCCTTTAAAAGGGCCTTTTGTGGGGCATTGCCCCAAGGAAATCAGCTCTTTTGCCTGTAAAAAAATATAAACACCCCCCAACAATAAAACCCACCACCCAACCCCCCAAATAAAAACCTATCTAAATAAACCTAAGCTAACCATTGCCCTGAAAAGGGCATTTTAATGGGCATTGCCCTTAAAAGGGCATTTAGCTCTTTTACATTGCCTAAACCCTAAGCTAAAAAAAAAACACCCAAAAAAACCTTAAAAAAACACTAACCCCTGACGATCCACTTACAGTTTTCGAAGTCCGGACATCCATCCTCATCCAGCCGGCGAAGTCATCATCCAGACGGCAAGAAGTCTTCATCCGGGCTGCCTCTTCCATCTTCATCCAGCCGGCGAAGTCCTCATCCAGAAGGCAAGAAGTCTTCATCCAAACGGCATCTTCTATCTTCATCCATCCAGCACAGAGCGGGTCCATTCTCAAGACATCCGGCGCGGAGCAACTTCTTCTTACGATGGTCGCTGTAAAATGAATTTTCCCTTTAAGTGATGTCATCCAAGATGGCATCCCTTACATTCCTATTGGCTGAAAGATTTCTATAAGCCAATTGTAATTAAAGGTGAAAAAATAATATTGGCTGTTGCAATAAGCTAATAGAATGAGAGCTCAATCCTATTGGCTGATTGGATCAGCCAATAGGATGACAGCTCAATCCTATTGGCTGATTGCAACAGCCAATAGGATTTTTTCACCTTTAATTCCTATTGGCTGATAGAAATCTTTCAGCCAATAGGAATGTAAGGGACGCCATCTTGGATGATGTCACTTAAAGGGAAACTTCATTTTACAGCGACCATCATAAGAAGAGGATGCTCTGCGCCGGATGTCTTGAAGATGGACCCGCTCCACGCCGGATGGATGAAGATAGAAGATGCCGCCTGGATGAAGATTTCTTGCCGTCTGGATAAGGACTTTGCAGGCTGGATGAAGATGGAAGAGGCCGTCCGGATGAAGACTTCTTGCCGCCTGGATGATGACTTCGCCGGCTGGATGAGGATGGATGTCCGGACTTCGAAAACTGTAAGTGGATCGTCGGGGGTTAGTGTTAGGTTTTTTTAAGGGTTTTTGGGGTGTTTTTTTTTAGCTTAGGGTTTGGACAATGTAAAAGAGCTAAATGTCCTTTTAAGGGCAATGCCCATCTAAATGCCCTTTTCAGGGCAATGGTTAGCTTAGGTTTATTTAGATAGGTTTCTATTTGGGGGGGTTGGTTGGTTGGGTGATGGGTTTTACTGTTGGGGGGTGTTTCTATTTTATTTTATTTTACAGGTAAAAGAGCTGATTTATTTGGGGCTATGTCCCACAAAATGTCCTTTTAAGGGCCATTGGCAGTTTAGGGGCTAGGGTTTTTTTTTATTTTGGGAGGGCTTTTTTATTTTGATAGGGCTATTAGATTAGGAGTAATTTGCTTTTATTTTTGATAATGTGGTTTTTTATTTTTTGTAATTTAGTGTTTATTTTTTTTGTAATTTAGAAAATTGTATTTTAATAATTTAATTAATTTTATTTTATTGTAATGTTAGTTTTTAGTGTAAGGCAGGTTAGGTTTTATTTTACAGGTAACTTTGTATTTATTTTAATACCTAATTACTAACTAGTCTACCTAGTTAAAATAAATACAAACTTACCTGTGACATAAAAATAAAACCTAAGATAGCTACAATATAACTATTATTTATTTTGTAGCTAGCTTAGGTTTTATTTTACAGGTAAGTATGAATTTAGTTTTAAATAGTAATTATTTAGGTAATAATTGTAAGCTTTATTTAGATTTATTTTAATTATATTTAGGTTAAGGGGAGTTAGGGTTAGGCTTAGGGTTACGTTAGGGTTAGGGTTAGGGGTTAATATATTTATGTAAGTTAGTGATGTGGGAGGTCAGAGGTTTAGGGGTTAATAGGTTTATTATAGCGGTGGTGTGGGCGGACGGCTGATTAGGGGTTAATAATCTTTAAATAGTGTTTGCGATGCGGGAGGGCGTCGGTTTAGGAGTTAATAGGTTTATTATAGTGGTGACGATGTCGGAGAGCAGCAGAGTAGGGGTTAATATTTTTTTTTTAGTGGCGGCGATGTCCAGAGCGGCAGATTAGGGGTTAATAAACTTATTAAAGTGTTTGCAATGCGGGAGGGCCTCGGTTTAGGGGTTAATAGGTAGTTTATGGGTGTTAGTGTACTTTGTAGCAGTTAAGTTATGAGTTTTATGCTACAGCTTTGTAACTTAAATCTCATAACTACTGACTTTAGATGGCGGTACGGATCTTGTGGTTATAGGGTGTACCGCTCACTTTTTGGCCTCCCAGGCAACCTCGCAATACCGGTGCTATGAAAGTCCCATTGAGAAAGGACTTTTTTAAAAGTGCGGTACTGACATTTGCGTGATGGTCAAAAAAGTGTGCGGTACACCTATACCTACAAGACTCGTAATAGCGGCGTTAGGGAAAAAGCAGCGTTATGAAGCATAACAATGCTTTTTCACTGATAACACCAAACTCGTAATGTAGCTGACTAGTATTTATTTAATCCCCACTTGATTATCCACAGAAGTACTCTGTATACATTGTTACCAATGCATCACAGATAAAAAGCAATACCTTTTTGATTTATGGTGAAGATAAAAGCATGAGATTAAAAGCTTTTTTCTCTGGAAATAAGCTTCACCAAGCAGCAAATTAAACCTTCTGCTAATGAGAGTTAATAAATGTTTTTTTTTGGTGCACCCCATAAAGGGGATTGCTGTAGTTAAACACAATACTTGGAAGCAAAAAGCCTGATATATTGTATATCTAATTTGCATATCTTACCCAGAGCTCCCTGGTGCATAGGTAACAATGTACTTTTGGGGATAAGCACGCAGCGATACTTGCCTAGATCTGATAATATTCTATTCAATAATTGTATGACTCTTACTTTTATAAAATTAAGGACTTTAATCTTGTACTTTTATCACCACCATATCTTAAATGAGTATTGCTTTTTCTTCAGCAAAGCAGCAAATTAAACCTAACTTCTACTGATGAGGGTTAATAAACTAGAAACATTTGTCAATAAGTGTTTTTTTGGTGTGGCACCCATCCCCATAAAGGGGATTTTTGTGGTTTTATTCATGCACGATCGCACGTACACACTTTGAATTATAATCAGAGTTATTTTTCTTCAAGTGCAGATGAAGTGGGTGTGGGTGATCCAATATATTTTTTAATTTTAAATTTATAAATAGGCTCCTGAAATTGCTCTTCAATCCCCCCCCCTCAGGGTCAGCACACAGTTGACCATCTGTCAGAAAAATAGGATGGATGAGATATGTTAAAGGGACATAAAACCCAAATGTTTTCTTTCGTGATTAAGACAGAGCATGCTATTTTAAACAACTTTCCAATTTACTTCTATTATTTAATTGTTATAATTTGCTGAAATGTTTATCTAGGAAAGCTCAGGAGCAGCAAATAAACTAGGTACTAGCTGCTGATTGGTTGCTGCATATATATACAGATTGTCATTGGCTCACTCATGTGTTCAGTTAAAATCCAGTAGTGCATTGCTGCTCCTTCAACAAATTATACCAAGAGAATGAAGCAAATTTGATAATAGAAGTAAATTGGAAAGTTGTTTAAAATTGCACATTCTACCTAAATCATGAAATAACATTTTTGGGTTCATGTCCCTTTAAGGATTGTATATGTCATAGTAGTGGGTGGAGACCAAATGGACATAAATAAAATATTTATATTTCACAAGTAGCTAATCAGTACTGAAAATGAACCAAGACAGAGTCCAATTATTGTTGCCTATTTATATAGAGAAGATGTGCACTGATAGTACCTTTTTTAATTACAGTCTCCCATGACAAATGTAGTGTGCACAGAACTTCCCAAGCTGATGTCAAGCCATCCTATCAAGCCTTCATGGTGCTGCTTGAGTATATCCCCTTGATAATAAAGATAGTAATGCAAACCTCTACCAAGGAGAAAACATTCACATTCATCCAGTCATTCAGTTTTTTCATTGAAAATATATTTGTTTCCTAATCTGTTTGTTGTCATTGATTAAATTGCTGCTTTGCAAGTAACCATGACTCTTTCCAAGAATTGTCTTTCAGGCTGTAGTCATTTTATTCAATTTAGAATGCCTAGCTATAAAGTACTCAAAGGACTCATACTTCCACATTGTTAAAAAAAAAGACAACAATAATTGGTTCCAAATGTAGATATGGCTGATCAGGAAAGTCATGTGACATCTTCCAAAACATATGCTTTATAACAGGAGAGGCCAACCTTTTTACATGAGGGCCACATTGAAAAATGTATTAGAAATGCTACCATTGTTGTGTGTGTCTCTATCTATCTATTGTTATATATATATATATATATATATATATATATATATATATATATATATATATATATATATATATATATATATATATATAAATGTCATTGTTTGGGCTTGATCTAGTAGCAGTGTTTGTCTGTTAACCATATGTATCTATGCATCCGTGATTTTATACAGAGCCAGACTGACATATTCTTCAGGATATTCTCCAGTTTTTCCTTAGTATATATATGGCTGCTTGAAAAAAAACCTTTTCTGTTTTAAAGATAGATTTTTAAACAACTTTCTAATTTACTTCTATTATAATTCTTTCCCTGTTTAATTGGTATCTTTTGTTGAAAAGCTGGGACATATGCTCCGTCCCATTTCTAGAGAACTATATGGCAGCAGTTTTGCAAGAATGTTCCATCCATTTGCAAGTGCACTATATGGCAGGACTATTTCCTTCTATGTAGTGCTCCAGATGCCTACCTAGGTATTTCTTCAACACAGAATACCATGGGAACTAAGCACATTTGATAATAGAAATAAATGTGAAACTTTTTTTAATGGTTTACTCTGTCTGAATCACAAAAGAACATATTTGGGATTCCTATACTTTTAAGCATCTTTAATGCGGCACTAGGAGGAACAATCTGGCATGCTAGTCTATTTGTGGTCCTGGTAGAGTCTTAGCAGGTCAGATGATTTTTTTGGGTGGAGCTTCCCAGGTGAAAACAGGATATAATTACCGTAATGATGGATAGTTGAACAGAGCTCTCAGACTGGGACAGTCCATTAAAATGCTCTGAGTACCTATCAGCAATTAGGTGCTGCATTGTTAAACCACTAGATAAAAAATAAACCTTGTTGTTAGTAAAATCTGCAGTTTCTATGAAGGGACTTAATAAAGTTAAAGCTGAAAGAATTTTCCACAAAAAAACAACAAAAACAAATGCCAAAACCAGGGATTTAGAGGGTAACAGATTCAGGAGAAATGTGAGAAAGCATTTTTTACAGAAAGGGTGGTGGATTCATGGAATAAACTTCCAATTGAGGTTGTAAACACAAAGGGCTATATTACAAGTGGAGCACTTAAAGGGACACTGAACCCAAATTTTTTATTTTGTGATTCAGATAGAGCATGAAATTTTAAGCAACTTTCTAATTTACTCCTATTATCAAATTTTCTTCATTCTCTTGGTATCTTTATTTGAAATGCAAGAATGTAAGTTTAGATGCCGGCCCATTTTTGGTGAACAACCTGGGTTGTCCTTGCTGATTGGTGGATAAATTCATCCACCAATAAAAAATTGCTGTCCATAGTACTGAACCCAAAAAAAAAGGCTTAGATGCATTCCTTTTCAAATAAAGATAGCAAGAGAACGAAGAAAAAATGATAATAGGAGTAGATTAGAAAGCTGCTTTAAATTGCATGCTCTATCTGAATCACAGAAGAAAAAAATTTGGGTTCAGTGTCCCTTTAATGATCTCACTCCCGCAAAAGGGCACATTTACAAGTGGCTGGTTATTGCTACCTCAAGCTCACGGTAGCAATTAGCAATCCGAAAATTAACCAGAGATTAGATCTCTCGTTAATTTTTTTAAAAGTGCCCCAAATGTTCTCAAAATAGAAGGCATTATAGTTTTTAATTTAAAAAAATGTAGCTTTTTTTTTTACATTAAAAACAACTGCACTAGGCAGTTTTTGTGGTAAAAAGTTGTTGGGAGTGGGGTGAAAAATGTAAATATATATGTATATGATTATATACATAAATATTTATGTGTTAATATGTGTATGTACACATATTAACACATACATATATATGAATATAATTAAATAAATACTGCAGAGCTCAAAATTTCCACAAGCCCACTAGCCATTGGCGAGTGAAAATTTAACAGTGGCGAGTGAATGTTAGGCTACCTGCTACAAATATTATCTAAAGGGATATTATATATCCATAAAAGGGCAAGGATATAATATTCCTCTAGGGCTATAGGAACCCCATTAGTGCTTAGACTGTTACTTCTGAGAGGGTAAACAGGGGTAGAGAGAGATTGGAGTGGATTAAAGTGAATAAAAAGATAGTGTTAAGAAAGAATGGAGAAAAAAAAGAAAGAATGAAGAGATATGAGAGAGGAGAGTGAGTGAAAAGAAAAGATATGGGGGTAGATTTATCATAGTGCGAGTGGACATGATACGATGTAGCGTATCATGTCCGCAGTACATCGATAAATGCCAACAGCATACGCTGTCAGCATTTATCATTGCACCAGCAGTTCTTGTGAACTGCTTGTGCAATGCTGCCTCCTGCAGATTTGCGGCCAATCAACCGCTAGCAGGGGGTGTCAATCAGCCCGATCCTATTCAATCAGGTTGATTTCTGTCTGCAGCCTCAGAGCAGGTGGACAAGTTATGAAGCAGCGGTCTTTAGACCGCTACTTCATAACTTCTGTTTCCGGCAAAACAGGGGCATCAAGCTCTATACGGAGCTTGAGTGGCCCCATGGCCTGAGAGAGAAGGGAGGGGGTAGTAAGAGAGATTAAAGACAGGAGGCAGTGGAAAAAGATAGAAGAGAGATGATAACTATAAAAAATGTCCTGGTCAGCTATGACCTCACATTAATGTCAACACTCTCTGCACTCTCTAAGTTCAACAACATTTTTCTGTCCAGCAGTTGTCTTCCCCAGAACCC
>NC_069507.1:177420502-177423002 GCF_027579735.1 Bombina bombina
CTGCTCCAGGTGGTAAATCGCCAGAGAACTAGCTGATGAGCTGTTGTTCGTTCCTGTAAGAGCGCTTCTCTCTTCTGTATGCAAATTAATTATGACCCTGGGGAAGTCTCCCTATGGGTGATAGGGGAAACCAGATATGGACTCCTTGCCCAGTGTTGCTTAGAGGAATGTGGCTGCACCTCACCGATGAGGCCCATATAAGGCCGAAACGATCGTCTGGGGTTGTCATGTTCCTTGTTCAATGGAGAATTGTCTGGTATTTCGGGGCTGGACTGACCTTAACTGGCAGGATCAGACTGATATGCTTCAGGATAGTTTTCCAATGTGAAAAGCACAATGGTCTAAAAGAGGCTGCTCCAGTTGGTAAATCGCCAGAGAACTAGCTGATGAGCTGTTGTTCGTTCCTGTAAGAGCGCTTCTCTCTTCTGTATGCAAATATATATATATATATATAATTGTAATAGATTATTTTAATATGATTTTGATGTGTTTGGTGAATTTCTGTTTTAAACCTAACAATTGACTTCAGGTCTGAAGTTGCTCTAAATTTATAATAAATTTAGCATTTATTAATTATTTATTATTATTTATTTATTGTGAAATCAAGATATATGCTCCTTTTGTGTCTTCTACCAACTTACCTGCTGATACGAGCATCACTGTGATGAGAGCTTGGGATCTGCTGAGAAGTCTGCAAGACGACGCTGAGGATCCGAGGATAGTGCTTTATTACATGTGAGTTGCCACATTGGATTTTGAAGTTTAAGGTGTACAATTTGGATATTAAATACTACACCATGAGGTGCCTCCTTTGTTTTCCTGTTTTCTAGATGTGCTGTATCTCAAGCCTCTGTAGAAGTTGATGCCTTTGGTGGAGGATTTTGAAGAACTTACTTTTCACATCACATATGGTGGACACTTTTTGACCAATCATTGTGGACTTGTTTTTTTCTATAGGTGCACATATTTTAAATCAACAATAAGCAACTGTTGTGCTCCTCCTGTTATTTTCTTATCTATATGCACATAATTATTAACATATACATATATATTTATAGAGAAAACAGTCCCCCATTGACTTCTATATAAAGGTACTTTAGGTGCTTACATCCCCTTTCTTTAAACCCTTGTAACTGCTTTGTGCAGTTTTTTGGGTTTTTTTTAAAATAAAGATGCTCATATTTATATTTTATGTTCATGTACTGTCCTCTTTATTTTGGGGGAAATTTTCTATTTTGAACCAGAGGTCTATTTAATTGCACTTATCGCGAAGTAAAACCGCAAGCTTGCGGTGGCGTTAACCAGCCACTTGTAATGGCTGGTTATTTAACGTGCCCTGGTTCCTAAGGCAAGTGGTGGGAAAATAATTGCAAAAGTTTTAATCTGTTCCGAAAGCATTTATACTTTACTATATTGATGTATTGAATGGAAACAGAAAAGTCTTGTAATTACACAGTGTTTAAGGTCATTTACCTGCAATAAGCACACACAGCAGAGATTTAACCACTTAATTGTCAGTAACACACAGTTATAACCTATTGGTTGCTGAGCTGATGTGTAACAATCAAGCAGAAGTTACTTGGGCCTGAGCCAGTAATGCTACAAAGAGTAGCCCATAGTTGCCAACTGTCCCGCTTTTTCCAGGACAGCCCTGTTTTTTGGCTTCCTATCCTTGCCTTTTAAGCTTGTCCCTTGTTCAATTCAGTCTGTATATAGTTTATAAATGTGTGCAGTGCAGTACTTTCATAACAGAGGGCGCTGTTGCATTAGTCTCATTGCTTACAGTATGCTTTTTTCTGCTGTTTTCTTTATTTAACCCTTTCGTGTCTGGTCTAAATTGAAATCACGTGATTGTGCATACAATCACGAGATTTCAATGATGGGATAGGGTCAGGGGGCATCCCTATGATTCTAGGCACACCTTCTATGCCGGGATCCCAATCTGTAAGCGTTGTTGGCTTCAGTACAGCTAAATGGCTAGGACGTTCCATGCTGTCCTAATGGCGCTAACAACCAGTACAGTTAGGACAGCATGGAACATCCAAACGGCGGGGAAAATGTTAATTCAGTTGTCTTCTGTTTCACTGAAGTTTAGCAGTGTGAGGTCAGGTATCAGGTAAGTGAATATGTAATGTGTAATTTCCCCCATGTATATACTGAGACTTTGTTTAGCAGGAGCTTAACACAACAGGCTTTTTATCTGCTGGGACTGGAATTCACAGAGCATACTAAAAATCCAGATTTACTTGGTAATTTCTGTGTTTAATAATCTATAGCTATCAATCACTGCAGCAAACAAGATACAAACATGACTATTCACCTCATAAAATGTCACCTACTTGTGATACTTTCAAGAGTGTCTTAGCAAATCCTTAAAGAGACATGAAACCCAAACATTTTCAGATAGGGAATATAATTTTAATCAACTTTCCAATTTACTTCTATTAAATAATTTGCTTCATTTGCTTGGTATCCTTTGTTGAAGAAGCAGTACTGTACT